>NC_064627.1:464554721-464857307 GCF_023864275.1 Schistocerca cancellata | reverse complement strand
AACACTTACTCCCTGAGTGGAGAAAACCTCCGACCCAGACGGGAATCGAACCCGGGCCCTTAGGATTGACATTCTGTCGCGTTGACCACTTTCTTTATTTTCTTTTTTTATCTCATTTTGTTCTATATTGTTCGTTGAATCTGTTCGGGGCGGACGTCCGATAAAACCCATTTAGGTTCTCCGTTGATCTGTTCACTCAGTATTTTGTTACAGACGGTAGCTAATCGTCTGAGCTACCGTGCCAGCTGTCACTCACCTACCGGGGGCTGACATCATTAGCATGTAAACTCTGAATAAATCCCATAAATTGCCTACCCTTGAAATACGAAAGACCATAGAGGCCCCAGGCGAGGTCAGCAAAGACACAAAGTCAAACAGTGACTTTGCATCGGGCAACAAAAGGGTGCAGATAGAGACACAGCTTTTACAACTGCAAGAGAACCTACAAAAATAAATTGACAGTCTTCAGACTTGAATCGAGACATAAAATGACGTGGAGGCATCCCAGCAAACGACGAGACAAACTGAAAACATGGAAAAAGTTTGCCCGCGGAATCTACCCAGTTTCTGCTCCGCGAATGAAGGTGCAGATTCCGAAGTTCCTACCAGAAAAACCAGAACTTTGGTTCGCGCTGTTGGATTTGCGGTTTATGCGAAACAACGTTAACCGCAGTCACACTAAATTTGCTATGGCAACTAACGGTTTTTGTGCCCGATTAGTGACAATGGTTTTGTGTATTATACTGAACAGCCAATGTTGTGTAGGGTCCCCGCGAGCATGCAGAAGTGCCGCAACACGACATGGCATGCACTCGACTAATGTATGAGTGCTGCAGGAACTGACACTATGAATCCTGCCAGGCAGTCCACAAATTCGTAATAGTATGAGGGTCTGGAGTCTCTTCTGAACAGCACGTTACAAAGCATCCCAGATATGCTCAATAATGTTCATGTCTGAGGAACCTGGTGGCTAGCGGAAGTTTTTAAACTCAGAAGAGTGTTCCTGGAGTACTATTGAGCAATTCTGGACGTGTGGGGATTCGCTGGAACTGCCCAAGTCCGTCGGACTGCAAAATGGACATGAATGGAAGTTGGTGATCAGACCGGATGCTTACTTACGTGTCACCTGTCAGAGTCGTATCTAGACGTATGAGACGTCCCATATCACTCCAACTGCACATGCACCACGCCATTACAGAGCCTCCACGAGCTTGAACAGTCCCCTGCTGACAAGCAGGGTCCATGGATTCATGAGGCTGTTTCCATACCCCCAAACAATCCACTCGATACAATTTGAAACGACACTCGTCCGACCAGGCAACATGTTTCCACTCATCAACAGTCCAATATCGGTGTTGACGGTCACATGCGAGGCGTAAAGCTTTGTGTCGTGCATCATCAAGATACACGAGTGCACCTTCGGCTCCGAAATCCCACATCAATGATGTTCCGTTGAATGTTTCACACGCTGACCCTTGTTGGTGGCCCAGCATTGAAAACTGCAGCAATTTGCGGAAGGATTGCATTTCTGTCATGGTGAGCGATTCTCTTCAGTCTTCGTTGGTCCCGTTCTCGCAGGATCTTTTTCCAGCAGCAGCGATGTCTGAGATTTGATGTTTTACTGAATTCCTGATATTCACGGTACACTTGTGAAACGGTAGTACCGGAAAATCACCACTTCATCGCTATATTCTACATGCCTATACCAGTTTCTTTGCCCCCCCCCCCCCGAACACCAATATCTCCACTTGAAGGAAACTACAGTCGGATGGATGTACAAATCGTTGAAGCAGCACTGCAGTAGGTATTACCGAGTAAGTGTATTGACAATAGAAAGCGGTAGGAGTTCTGAAGAACGAGTGAAGAACAATTCTTCTACAAGTGTAGAGCAAGCGAATACATTGGTGGGACGCAAGTAGCAAACGACGGCAGTTTGGATGAGACCGCTACGTTACGGATGGAGCGACGGGTGGACATTAACTAACATCTTCCAATTTTAAAATGCCAAACAGAAGCACAGCAGAAGCAACTGTCGGACTGACAGTTAAGAAGTGGACCCGCTCTAGGAAAAAGAAGAATATCGGTATCCTTTCTATCAGCCGAATCAAGCAGACGGACAAATGGCACAAGTGAATAAACACGACTTGGTGTGCTTGTATCACAGACATTTTAGTGATACGGCCACAAGATGCACTGCTGAGTGAGGCCTATGACCAATTTAATCAAGACACAGTCTTCAAGGTAGGACCGGTTTTTAACGACAGCCCAACTGAAACGTCCCCTTAGAAAAATTATTAAATGACTGTGCTTAAACTGACACACAATATTTTTTAGCGCAACGCAATCTGACTTTCAAAAATACCTACAATGGCCCTGACTAACAATAACCTGTACCTTTCACAAATCACTTACCTCACCAAAAATCTTCGTTACTCGAACTACTGAAATACAGCGAGCGCCACTACTGCCAGCCAGATAAAAGATTCAAACTACTGAAGGCACTAACTACTGATAGGCATAGTTAGCAAATGAAAGATTTTGATAGAGAACAAACAATGTATTTACCTTAATAGTGTTCAAAAGTCATAATATATATAGCAGTTCATGACATCCATTCTTACAAATGTACTGTTTCTGAAGGATACACGTCCAGATCATCCGCTCTCAAAAATCCACCATCTCACTTCCCCACATCCACCACTGCTGGCGGCTCACCTCCAACTGCGCAACGCTACGCGCTGTTAACATCCAGCTGCCCAACACTACAATGGCAGACAACAATGCCACCCAGCCACAGACTGCACACAGCACAGCCAGTGATTTTCATACAGTGCACTACGTAGCGTTACCAATATAAAAACATAAACAGCCTACTTACACAACCACACACACAGTGATCCAGCCATACTTCTTACAGTACCAAGTCATTTGTATGCAAATGACAACAAAGCATACCGTTGCTATCTGAGTGACTCGGGATCAGACGTAAGTACGCTACCATTCAGACAGAGTGAGAATACAATGGTAGCCACGTCCCTTCATCTTATGGCAGCCAGCAGTTTATCCATAGCAACACACCATGATCAGGAGATGATAGTTGCCTGGGTTCAGTAGAGAGATCAATTCGAAGTTCGTGCTGGAGTTTATTCATCACCAAAAGCTGGAAGTAAATCACAGTACAGCATGTATCAAGACGAACAGTGAGGTGACCACAGGAACTGGAGGCAGAGGCAATACCAATACCGTCCCCTGCCCTCATAGCTTGATTTACCAGCAACCAGACAGGAAGCCTCTGGGCAAGTAGTAGAATTGCTACATAACTCAGTGAACCATATTAACTCAACACTAAGACAGCTGGTCTCTCAGCATCCACGGAGATTAGCACTTGACCGTTTGTTTGCAGCAAAGGCAGACATGTTGCAAACTGGCATCATAAACAGATCGGACTGCATCACTATAACATCTAGTAAAAAGTGACAGCGCATGGAAGCCCTGTGGAGATTGCCGTACATTAAACATACGTACTATCTCTGACTGCTACCCAAGTCCTAATAGAAGGGATTTCATGAACATGCTAGCTGGAGCTACGATCTTCACCATGATCGACCTTGAAACGACTTAAATCAAATCCTGGTTGCAGAAGAGGAAATCCCCAAGACCACGTTAGTAACATCATTTGATCTTTCTGAACATCTATGCATGTCATTCGGTGCTAACGGGACTGAATCTCTGTTTTGTTTCTCTCGATGATATCCTGATATTTTCCCAAACAGCAGCACTAGGTGAAGACTATCTCAGCGCAGTGTTCAGCAGCATATGTAAAAATGGTCTAATAGAGAATGCAGCAAAATGTGTTCTCTGCCAGACACAGGGAAAATTCCTCAGTCATATAAACTACTGGCCATTAAAATTGCTACACCCCGAAGATGACGTGCTACAGGCGCGAAATATAAGCGACAGGAAGAAGATGCTGTGAAATGCAAATGCTTAGTTTTTCAGAGCATTCACACAAGGCTGGCGCCGGTGGCGACACCTACAACGTGCTGATATGGGGAAATTTTCCAACCGATTTCTCATACATAAACAGCAGTTGACCGGCGTTGCCTAGGAAAACGTTGTTTTGATGCCTCGTGTAAGGAGGAGAAATGCGTACCATCATGTATCCGACTTTGATAAAGGTCGGATTGTAGCCTATCGCGATTGCGGTTTATCGTATCGCGAGATTGCTGCTCGCATTGGTCGAGATCCAATGACTGTTAGCACAATATGGAATAGGTGGGTTTAGGAGGGTAACACGGAACGCCGTGCTGGACCCCAACGGCCTCGTATCACTAGCAATCGAGATGACAGGCGTCTTATCCGAATGGCTGTAGCGGATCTTGCAGCCACGTCTCGGTCCCTGAGTCAACAGATGGCGACGTTTGCAAGACAACAACCATCTGCACGAACAGTTCGCCGACGTTTGCAGCAGCATGGACTATCAGCTCGGAGACCATGGCTACGGTTACCCTTGACACTGCATCACAGACAGGAGCGCCTGTGATGGTGTACTCAACGACGAACCTGGGTGCACGAATGGCAAAACGTCATTTTTTCGGATGAATCCAGGTGCGGTTTACAGCATCATGATGGTCGAATCCGTGTTTGGCGACATCGCGGTGAACGCACAGTGGAAGCGTGTATTCGTCATTGCCATACTGGCATATCACCCGGCGTGATGGTATGGGATGCCATTGGTTACTCGTCTCGGTCACATCTTGTTGGCATTGACGGCACTTTGAACAGTGTACGTTATATTTCATATGTGTTACGACCCGTGGCTCCACCCTTCATTCGATCCCTGTGAAACCCTATATTTCAACAGGATAATGCACGACCGCATGTTGCAGACCCTGTACGGGCCTTTCTGGATACAGAAAATGTTCGACTGCTACCCTGGCCAGCACATTCTCCATATCTCTCACCAATTGAAAACGTCTGGTCAATGGTGGCCGAGCAACTGGCTCGTCACAATACGCCAGTCACTACTCCTGATGAACTGTGGTATCGTGTTGAAGCTGCATGGGCAGCTGTACCTGTACACACCATCCAAGTTCTGTTCGACTCATCTACATCTACATTTATACTCCGCAAGCCACCCAACGCTGTGTGGCGGAGGGCACTTTACGTGCCACTGTCATTACCTCCCTTTCCTGTTCCAGTCGCGTATGGTTCGCGGGAAGAACGACTGTCTGAAAGCCTCTGTGCGCACTCTAATCTCTCTAATTTTACATTCGTGATCTCCTCGGGAGGTATAAGTAGGGGGAAGCAATATATTCGATACCTCATCCAGAAACGCACCCTCTCGAAACCTGGCGAGCAAGCTACACCGCGATGCAGAGCGCCTCTCTTGCAGAGTCTGCCACTTGAGTTTGTTAAACATCTCCGTAACGCTGTCACGGTTACCAAATAACCCTGTGACGAAACGCGCCGCTCTTCTTTGGATCTTCTCTATCTCCTCCGTCAACCCGATCTGGTACGGATCCCACACTGATGAGCAATACTCAAGTATAGGTCGAACGAGTGTTGTGTAAGCCACCTCCTTTGTTGATGGACTACATTTTCTAAGGAATCTCCCAATGAATCTCAACCTGGTACCCGCCTTACCAAGAATTAATTTTATATGATCATTGCACTTCAAATCGTTCCGCACGCATACTCCCAGATATTTTACAGAAGTAACTGCTACCAGTGTTTGTTCCGCTATGATGTAATCATACAATAAAGGATCCTTCTTTCTATGTATTCGCAATACATTGCATTTGTCTATGTTAAGGGTCAGTTGCCACTCCCTGCACCAAGTGCCTATCCGCTGCAGATCTTCCTGCATTTCGCTACAATTTTCTAATGCTGCAACTTCTCTGTATACTACAGCATCATCCGCGAAAAGCCGCATGGAACTTCCGACACTATCTACTAGGTCATTTATATATATTGTGAAAAGCAATGGTCCCATAACACTCCCCTGTGGCACGCCAGAGGTTACTTTAACGTCTGTAGACGTCTCTCCGTTGATAACAACATGCTGTGTTCTGTTTGCTAAAAACTCTTCAATCCAGCCACACAGCTGGTCTGATATTCCTTAGGCTCTTACTTTGTTTATCAAGCGACAGTGCGGAACTGTATCGAACGCCTTCCGGAAGTCAAGAAAAATAGCATCTACCTGGGAGCCTGTATCTAATATTTTCTGGGTCTCATGAACAAGTAAAGCGAGTTGGGTCTCACACGATCGCTGTTTCCGGAATCCATGTTGATTCCTACATAGTAGATTCTGAGTTTCCAAAAACGACATGATACTCGAGCAAAAAACATGTTCTAAAATGCCCAGGCGCATCAAGGCCGTTATTATGGCCAGAGGTGGTTGTTCTTGGTACTGATTTCCTCAGGATCTATACACCCAAACTGCGTGAAAATGTAATCACATGTCAGTTGTAGTATAATATATTTGTCCACTGAATACCCGTTTATCATCTGCATTTCTTCTTGGTGTAGCAATTTTAATGGCCAGTAGAGTAGTTTGGCGGCTGGCATTTGTCTGCTAAAAGAGAACATTGAGGTCATTAGGAACATACCACACCCAACGGATTATCAGCAGTTACGAAGAGTCCTGTGGATCATCAACTTCCGCCTTCGACACCTTCCGGGAACAGCAGAGATATCGTACGTGCATCGCTGAGAGCGGCACTGCCAGGTAACGAGGCCACAGGCCGTCGCCCCCTGCCATTGACGCCTGAGATGACATACGCCTTTGGAGAGGCAAAGGCAAGCTTACGAAAACAGTTTTCTTGTCCCACCCAGTCCAGAATACACCATTAGCTGTAGGGGTAGGTGCCAGCCAACAGACGAGCAGCGCAGCTCTCCACCAGTAGGTCGAGAAGAGTTGGAAGAGAAGATTTGGAAGTCTTTACATTTGTTCCCCCATAGCTTGGTGGACGCCCAGACCAATTGGAGAACATGTGACCGCGAGCTATTAAGTAAATACGAAGGTGTGTGGTACTTGTCGTCTTTATGTGGAGACCAGAGCGATCGTAGTCTACACAAATCACAAACGAATCACGTGTTGCTTTTAACAAACTAAGGAGTGCTGTTCTCTCCGTCCGTTTCGATAGTTATAATTTATTGGTCAATTTACAACGGTTGTAAGGCCACTAACAGCAGCAGAAAATGTAGTATCTGATTTATTCTCAAGTACTGGAGCCATCTCGTGCAGCATTATTTGGTTGGTTGGTTGATTCGGGATAGGGGACCATACAGTAAGCTCATTGGTACCATCGGATTAGGAAAGTGTGGCGAAGGAAGTCGGCCTTGCCGTTTCACTGGAACCATACCAGTATTTACCTGAAGTGATTTAGCGAAGCCTCGGAAAACCTAAAGTAGGATGGCCGGACGCGGGTTTGTACCGTCGTCCTCCCGAATGCGAGGCCAGTGTTAGCATTAATTAAAGTCAATTCGGTACAGTACAAGCTACAGAGAAACAGTTGCAAGAATATTTTCGAATCAAGTCTACTGCCCTGCAGCTTATGCGCTAACGGCCTTATTTTGTGTGGTGTATCCAGACACACACTCAGACCGTTCATATCTGAAACGCTACGGAGAGTAGTTTTTGACAGTCTCAACAACTCCACTCACCCCAGGGCAAAAGGCAGCATTAAAGCAATGACAGAGATTTGAGAATTTTTAACATGTTGCATCCCTGTCAGCAACTATAGTAAATTAATATGTCAGCGATCCGCCTCAGTTGCGAAAAGTTACTGGTCTTTACCCAGTCTTCAGATAGAGTAATCTAGCCTTCTTCAGAAGTATAAAATAAACTAATACATGCCAGAATAAGGCCCGGTCAAACATAAAAAGCCTGTATTAGTGTATTTTATACGTCTGAAGAAGGCTAGATTGCTCTAGCTGTAACCTGGGTAAAGACCAGTAACTTTCCGCAACTGAGGCGGATCTTTGAAGTGTCAATGACAGAGAGGTTTGTGTGGCCCAGCATATAGGACTGTCGCCAGTAGGCAGGAATGTGTGTAGTATGTAAGCAGCGAGAAGTGGGCAGGTATGTACACAAGTCAATGGCTCACTTTCCAGAGACAATAGGGCGTTTCTTCCAAGTCCATATAGATATTATGGGTCGGCTGCTAGCATCACAGGGGTATCGTTATATGTCAACCGCTGTCGACAGATGCACTCGGCGGCAAAAGGCGATTCCAACCAGTGATATCTCAGCAGAAACAACAGCAAGGAGCTTCTCAACGGCCTGGGTTTTCCGTTTCGGACGTCTAATACGTCACTACAGGTCAGAGGCGGCAATTGGAGTTGACGCTGTTCCTCGAGGTGTCCAAGTTGCGTGGATTCCAAAACCACAATACAACCACTACCATTGTTCGAGCAACGGAATGGTGTCGCTCGTGTTACTGGGCCTCTGTGCAGCGTAACAACAGACAGCAGAGAGGGTTTATGGAGAAATGTTATGCCCTAAGTCGGAGTTTTTTCAGCACAGCAGCTACATCTACATATATACTCCGCTAGCTACCAAGCGGTGTGTGGTGGAGGGCACAATCCGCGCCAAAGTCATATTTCTCCCCCGTCTGTTCCACTCGCGGATCGCACAAGGGAATAACAACTGTCTGAACGCCTCAGTACGAGCTCTAATTTTCCTTATCTTTGAATGGTGATCATTGCGCGATTTGAAAGCTGGTGGTAATAATATATGCTCTACATCCTCGGCGAAGTTCGGATTTCTGAATTTAGTGAGCAGACCCTTCCGCTTAGCGCGCCTTCTATCAGCAAGTGTGTCCCACTTCAAACTTTCTATGAGATCTGTAACGCTCTCGCGATGGCTAAATGTACCAGTCACGAATCTCGCCGCTCTTCTTTGGACCTTCTCAATCTCTTGAATCAGATACAACTGGTAAGGGTCCCATACCGGCGAACAATACTCTAAGACTGGATGAACTAACGTATTGTAAGCTGTTTCCTTTGTCGCTTCAGGATTTTACCAATAAACCGCAATCTAGAGTTCGCTTTGCCCATTACTTGTGAGCTCTGATCATTCCATTTGAGATCATTTCGAATAGTCACACCCAGATACTTGACGGATGTTACCGCTTCCAAAGACGGCATTTATTTTGTACTTGTATATTAATGGGGGCGGAGCTACCGTATTTTCCACAGCAAGGCAAACTCCAAATTTTAAAGATATGCCCAGCACCAGCATCCCAGCCATGGAGAACAGAAAGTATTTTTACACAAGGTCATTAAAACTTGTTCTCACATCACATTAAGAGCAGATGCAGTGCCCCCACCGTTACAACCGCCATATTCTGTACCTTTCAAGGCACAAAAAATTATGAGCATACGGTGCAGATAATGTGCAACGATAAGCCATTCACGGTGTCGCTGTATCGTGTCAAACCAGCATATTTGCTGACAAAAGACAAGCCTGTACGCAGTCAGGAAGCCAATGACTCCACACCAGGGGCTTCCAGTCAAACTAGTAGCGGGACTCCGATGTCACCCTCGACTCGGAGTACAAGTCCTCATGGAGCAAAGGAGCAGGTCGGTGAGTGTGCTGTAAGTACCCGCACGTTCCACGAGCTGCATTCTACCGCACTGGGAGGGGGGCTGTGAGGGAAGTATAGGTTTCTGACTGGATTTAAACATCCACGTATTTGTTCTTTGAACTTTTGATCGAGTTATTGATGATTTCTCTTTAGTTTGAGTTTGACAATTCTGTGTTTACTTGCGGTTGTCAAGTTGCATTTTCATAACTACGAGAACAAAAACCATGTAATTCAAGTACTATTGAATCATTGAATTATTAGAGAGTGAATTATGGTAATTAATAGAGGACTGCACTACCATTGATTGGAACGAGGTTTCGATACCCCATAAAATATCCGTTGAAATATTCCACAGCCGGCCGCGGTGGTCTAGCGGTTCTGGCGCTGCAGTCCGGAACCGCGGGACTGCTACGGTCGCAGTGTTCGAATCCTGCCTCGGGCATGGGTATGTGTGATGTCCTTAGGTTAGTTAGGTTTAAGTAGTTCTAAGTTCTAGGGGACTTATGACCTCAGATGTTGAGTCCCATAGTGCTCAGAGCCATTTGAACCATATTCCACAGAACATTTAGACATTTGCGTAACAGCAATAGTTCTATGGGTGGTTGTACCCTTTTTGCTCTCTGAAAAACTTCCTTCAAATCTTACAAGAACTCGCAACAGGGACAAGAGTATACAACTTCAACGCATCTGCAATTGCCAACTAGCATAGCATGTTGATATAAATTTAAAATTAATACAATAAATGAAAAATTACAATAGAGAATGTGAAATTACACAAAAAATTTGAACTTAAAACATTCTCGAAAGTATCTAAATTCCCGAGCCTGATATCTTGCCTGTGTCGATATCGATAACAGTCAGAAATTGTAGAGATTTCCTAGATGGATAAACTAGCAACATACGTAATAATGTTTGTACGGAACCCTCGCAGCACGAGTCCTCCTCGCGTTTGTCCAGTCTTTCTACTATCGTCTCCCAATTGTTGTTAATATTATGCTACGTCCATCTGTTTTGATAAATTATTGGCGATACGAAATAAATTCATGTACCAGTACTCCAATGACATCTTTTTCACAGTCACGTTTAGAAATTACCTGTGTGAAGAACTAAATCTTAGGCATGTAATCAGTGTGAGAAAGTAAATTCGAAATATGACTCATGCCACTGCTTGATAAGTAGTTCCGTGAATACCTCTAATTGTTATAAGGATTCGATTGATATAATTAATTGCTAATGCACAAACCTTCTAAACGTACTATAAGAGTTACATGAATTGTGACAATGTAAAATAAAAAAATAAAACGTAAACGTAAACACCACTCACGGATTAGACCTTAGGCCTGTTAAGATCAGCCCTCTGCCGCCTGCAAGGCAGTACGAGGAGCGATCTATGATCGAGGGACATGTGATCATCCCCCAGCCATCATTGCTAGTAAAAGAATCTGGATGATACCACTTATTCTTTATTCAAGAATGCCGTCATTTCGCCTCACGAGGCTTACGGGAACTCATTTCACTTTCCCCACCTCAAAAAAAATCTGAGTAGGTACCGCGAATCGAATTCGGGCCCTTCCACACCGGAGGCAGCAATGCTAACCATTCAGTTATTTTATTATTTTTTGTCTTTTTTTATGCCGTTCGTCCTCCTCCTATGACCCCTCGTTTCGTTCACCAACTCATGCTTCCTTCACCTTGCTTCGCTGCCGTTATCTCTGTGTTTTCACGTTCTGCTTCCAAAATAATGTCATTTTTTCTAATAATAATAAAAGAATGGTACTCTGCCAAAAATGAAAAGCTTTCTTTCTTGAGAAAAGACATGAGACTACAAATAAACTTAGCTTCTCCGAAGCTAAATCTAACACATTAAATTTAAAGGCCTCTTCTGCCGTGATAATTATCTTCTTCTTGCTCCAAAATAAAATTATTTGGTAAGCTAGACTGAAATTCCTTTTTTGCCAATAAAGGGGGCATAGTCTTTCAGTACATCTTCTCCGTGTACTAGTTAATTTTGCCTTCTTCCTTGCGATCTGGAATTTATAAATAGTAAATAACAGAAATTCCCTTCTGTGACACAGTTCAGGGAGACGATATAAATAAAAAGTGCCTATATCACTAGCAAATTAACATTTGTATTCTTAATCGAAGCTTCTGGATCCAATTATTTGGTGTTACAGACCTGCAGATTCATTTGGAGTGACATGCTTCATATAGTTCCCAGATTTTCGAGATGATAAATACTGTTCGCAAGTGAGTTTTGTCACCAGCTTATGTAATTTTTTCTGCGGTAAGTCTTTAATTTTGTTCTCTTATATGTAAATTTTAATCTTCTAATGACGGCGTTACAATATTATAACGCAATAAAGCCAGTGCCCAAAAGCCAGATATAACTGTTGTGTTTGGGACATATGATTGTAATATGTGATTTATATTACATCTACATCTACGTGATTACTCTGCTAATTACAATAAAGTGGCTGGCAGAGGTTTCAATGAACTACCTTCAAGCTGACTCTCTCCCGTTCGCTCTCGAACGGCGCACGGGAAAAACGGGCACTTAAATTTTTTTGTACGAACCCTGATTTCTCTTAATTTATCGCGGTGATCATTTCTCCCTGTATAGGTGGGTGCCAACAGAATGTTTTCGCAATCGGAGGAGAAAACTGTTGATTGAAATGTCATGAGAAGATCTCGTCGCAACGAAAAATACGTTTGTTTTAATGATTGCCACTCCAATTCACTTATCATGTCTGTGACACTATTTCCCCTATTTCGCGATAATACAAAACGAACTGCCCTTCTTTGTACTTTTTCGACGTCATCCGTCAGTCCCACCTGATGCGGATCCCACACCGCACAGCAATACTCCAGATTAGGGCGGACCAGCGTGGTGTAAGCAGTCTCCTTAGTAAACCTGTTGCACCTTCGAAGTGTTCTGCCAATGAGTCTTTGGTTTGCCCTACCCACAACATTATCTATGTGATCGTTCCAATTTAGGTTATTTGTAATTGTAATCCCTAAGCATTTAGTTGAATTTACAGCCTTCAGATTTGTGTGACTTATCGCATAATCGAAATTTAGCTGATTTCTTTTAGTACTCATGCGAATAACTTCACACTTTTCCTTATTCAGGGTCAATTGCCACTTTTCGCACCATACAGATATCTTATCTAAATCATTTTGCAAGTCGTTTTGATCATCTGATGACTTTACAAGTCGGTAGGTGACACCATCATCTGCAAACAATCTAAGACGGCTACTCAGATTGTCTCCTATGTCGTTAATATACATCAGGAACAATAGAGAACCTATAACACTTCCTTGGGGAACGCCGGATATTGCTTCTGTTTTACTCGATGACTTTCCGTCTATATCTACGAACTGTGACCTTTCTGACAGGAAATCACGAATCCAGTCGCACAACTGAGGCGATACTCCGTAGGCACGCAGTTTGATTAGAAGACGCTTGTGAGGAACGGTGTTGAAAGCCTTCTGGAAATCTAGAAATATGGAATCAATATGACATCTCCAGTCGATAGCATGTATTACTTCATGAGTATAAAGAGCTAGTTGTGCTTCACAAAAACGATATTTTCTGAAACCGTGCTGACTATGTGTCGTTTTCTTCGAGGTGCTTCATAATGTTCGAATACAGTATACGTTCGAAAACCCTACTGCAAATCGACGTTATGATATAGGCATGTAATTCAGCGGATTACTCCTACTTCCTTTTTTGGGTATTGGTGTGACTTGAGCAATTTTCCAATCTTTAGGTACGGATCTTTCTGTGAGCGAGTGGTTGTATATAATTGCTAAATGTCGAGCTATTTTATCAGCATACTCTGAGAGGAACCTGACTGGTATACAATCTCGACCGGAAGCCTTGCCTTCATTTAGTGATTTAAGCTGCTTCGTTACTCCGAGGATATCTACTTCTATGTTTGTCATCTTGGCAGTTGTTATTGATTGGAATTCAGAAATATTTACTTCGTCTTCTTTGGTGAAGGAGTTTCGGAAAACCGTGTTTAATAACTCTGCTTTGTGGCACCGTTATCAGTGGCTTACCATTGTTATCGCGCAGTGAAGGTATTGATTGCGTCTTGCCACTGGTGTGCTTTATGTATGACCTGAATCTCGTTGGGTTTTCTGCCAGATTTCGAGACAGAATTTCGTTGTGGAAACTGTTAAAAGCATCTCGCATTGAAGTACGCGCCATATTTCGAACTTCTGTAAAACTTTGCCAATCTTGGGGATTTTGTGTTCTTTTAAATTTGGCATGCTTTTTTCGTTGCAACAACGATCTGACCCGTTTTGTGTACCAAGGTGGATCAGTACCATCACTTATTAATTTATGCGATATATATCTCTAAATTTCTGTCGATACTATCTCTTTGAAAACATTCCACAACTTTTCTACACTTACAAGATCAGATCGGAAGGAGTGAAGACTGTCTCTTAAAAAGGCGTTAAGAACATTTTATCAGCTTTTCTAAATAGATATAATTTGCGTTTCTTTTTGATGGTTGTAGGTGTTACGGTATTCAGCCTAGCAGCAACTGCCTTGTGGTCGCTAATCCCTGTATTCGTCACAATACTCGCTATTTGTCCAGGATTATTTGTTGCTAAAAGGTCAAGTATGCTTTTGCAACCATTTACGTTTCGAGTGGGCTCATCAACTAATTGTTCAAAATAATTTTCTGAGAAAGCATTCAGTACAATTTCGGATGAAGTTTTATGCCTGCCGCTGGCTTTAAACGTTTAATTTTTCCAGCATATCGAGGGTAGATTAAACTGACCACCGACTATAATTGTATGAGCGCGATACTTATTTGAAATGAGACTCAAGTTTTCTTTGAACTGTTCAGCAACTATATCTTCTGAGAGGAGGGGTCGGTAAAACGATCCAATTAATAGTTTAGTCCGATTGTCAGGTATAACCTCTCCGCATACTATTTCATACGAACTATCTACTTCAATTTCACTACAATGCAAAGTACCTCTGACAGCAATAAATACTCCACCACCAATTGTATTTAATCTATCCTTCCTGAACACTGTCAGATCGTTTGAAACAATTTCGGCTGAACTTATTTCCGGCTTTAGCCAGCTCTCTGTACTTGCAACTATTTGAGCTTCAGTGCTTTCTATTAGGGCTTGGAGCTCTGGTTCTTTCTCAACACAGCTACGGCAATTTACAACTACAATACCAATCGTTTCTACAACTACGTTACTGTGTTTTATCTGCCCGCATTTAGACGGACGTCCCTTCTGTGGTTCCCTGAGGCCCTCTAACCTAAAAAACCGCCCAGTCCCACACAGCACCCGCTATCCATGTAGTTACCTCCTGTGTGTAGTGGACTGCCCTATTAAGCGGAACCCGGAAACCCACCACCCGATGGCGCAAGTCAAGGAATCTGCAGCCTACACGGTCACAGAACCGCCTGAGCCTCTGATTCAGACCCTCCACTCACCTCTGCACCAAAGGACTACAGTCGGTTTTATCGACAATGCTGCATATGGTGAGCTCCGCCTTAATCTCGGAAGCAAGACTGGCAGTCTTTACCATTTCCGCTAGCCGCCCGAAACCAGACAGAATCTGATCCGATCCAAAGTGACACACGTCATTGGTACCGACATGAGCCACCACCTTGAGGTGGCTAAACCCTATGCTCTTCATGGCATCTGGAAGCACCTTTTCCACATCCTCCTCCCAGAATGCACACAGAGTGCACACTGGCTTCCTTCCCCTCCTTGGCAGCCATGTTCCTAAGGGGTCCCATTACACTCCTAACACTGAAGCTCCCAACTACCAGCAAACCCACCCTCTGTGAATGGCCAGATCTTGCGGGCCAAAAAGTTTCCTCTGGAACAGGGTGGACGACTGCATCCGGCTCAGAGACATCGTCAGCCACAGACAACACCCGAAACCTGTTCTTCAAACAAACCGGGGAGGCCCGACGATCGGCCCCTCAGAAAGTTTTTCGCTGCCTGCCAGACTTTGGAATGATCACCCACATGACCACGGGTGAGGGGTCAACTTTAGTGCAGGCAGTACCCGGAGCGACCACAGCAGTGGACCAATCGGAGAACATATGGGACGTTCTCGATGTCCCTCGCATCACTGCGTCCGATCCCCCACAGTGACGCCCCTTGGCAGCAGCCTCAAGTTGTGTGACGGAAGCCAAAGCAGCCTGGAGCTGTGAGCGAAGGGTTGCCAACTCACTCGCATCTGTACACAACAATCACAGTTCCTATCCATTACTGCAGTCGCTCCTGTTTGAAGCTCGTAAAAATACGTAACAAGCGAACGGTGTACTCGCCTTATTAGTAGCAGGAACTCATGGCGCTGCTCTCGCTGATGGCCTAACCGACATTAAAAGTATGTTCCGCTGATCTGTTCATTACTGCCAATTGTTTCTGGTCCAGGTCCATATTTCTGTTTGATTCCTGTAGGTGAATAAGTGCTCCAAACTTTCCACTACTTGGCAGCTTATGCTGATCGCCGTTAGTCACAGTATTATTTTATGCGGTTTTTCGCCAGGTGGTGTGACGTCGTTTACTGCATCGCACCAGATGCAGCGAATTTTTGTTGGAAGTATAGAGTTATTGATGTTTTGCTAGATATTTGCCCAGTTGTTTGTGGGATCTTTTGGTAATGGGTTTCGCGCAATAACCCTCCCTGAGTGTGGGGTTCATATTACATGGGCTAGTTAGCTTAGGTTTAATATAACTAAGTTCAGTGTGATACCTCCTCAGGTCATTCATATTTTTATTTATGTGGCCCACATTTATTTGTCTTTTTGCCTTCTAGTTCGAAGCAGGTTAATAACTTGCCCTATATAAATTCAGATAGCTTTCTATTATCTTTAATGTTGTGTTAATGAATAATGCAGTCATTGTGATCATATGTTCCGTAGCACACATCCTTTTTTTACAGTGCAGATGGGCCATCTGGAATATTGCCTTTCCATACATATGGTCCAGCACTTCCTACGATTCTACGCCCAGTGTCGTTGGATATAGGTAATGTCGTTACTACATAGTGTACCTTATTGTTTATGTAAGTATTTAAAAGTGATATTTTCTGCTATCTGTCTAATTTTCTGTCCTTCTGTTCGTTCATCGCTTTTTTTATGACACAGATTTCCCTTCCAGTCTGCCTTTTGGATTAGCCGATATTATCATCCTTAGGTATTTCAGTCTCTTTGATGTTTGTAACGATGTGTCACGCATGTACTCCTTATGTTGACCTAAGAACGCTTATGATTTTTGATGGTTTATAACAGTGCAGGTTGCACTCGTATAATCTTGTAGGGTTCCTCTTGTACGCTGGTCACCTTTGTTGTCGATGGTAATATTGATGTCATCCTCTTATGTGAAACATACGGATTTGCTACTGAAGGTTCGTAGGCCATGCAGATTTTCATGTAACTTTTCAGCTGTGGTTCTACTGTGATTGCGAGAAGAGTTACAGAAAATTGGCAATCCTGTCCTAAAAGCCTTTTCACCGGTGTTGGTCGAGTGTTTTGACATTCACTGTACAAACTGAGTATCTGAAATGCACTGTCATATTATGCGGACGACTTTATCTTCAAATCACATTTTGTGAATCACTCTGAGTAAAAATCTTGATGAACTTTGTCGTAGGCTTTGACAAAATCGGTAAATGGTAGCGGTAACTTTGCTATAGTGCTTCATGCTAGATGAGTAATATCCCGATATTCACCTAAAATATTCAGCAAGGAGCGTTCCTTTATAGCAGTTACTTGATACTGACCGCAGTTGTTTTGATATTGGGGAGAAGCCTGTTATTGCTTGGTTGATCAGCCCTGTCTTTATTTTAAAATCAACATTGAGTAGAGGTCGATAATCTTGGACTTTGATAGTGTTGGATTGTTTTCGAACTAACACCAACAGTTATTCTAACTGCAGACTTATCACCAGACATTTCGGTGTACATTGTTGTCAACTGCGAGCCGTATAAATACCATAAATAGAAACAAAGTAGGACAGGTATTCCATTCAAACCTACGTTATTCTTGGTGACACCTTAATTATTGTTTGCAGTTCCAATGGCATTATCCCTTCTAACGTAGTTTCCTTGTTTTACCGAATGATGCTCGTTGTGATGTCTGGTAAGCAAATTACTAGGTGTACTTATTTGTTGGCGTACATATCTGTGTAATGTTGTACTACAGTCACTTATCGAATTCTGTGTGTCGTACATATTGCCTCGTTCGTTTCTTAAATTGTGGATTATCTTTCGTTTGGCGCTTCCCGTTTCCTTTATGATGCGGTAGATGGAAACCGTTTCATTCGTCGTATCACTTTGGTTGCATGATGTGATTCTGGCACCCTCCATATTCTGTGCGGTAAGGGCGGTAATTTTTGATTTTATGTGTTTAATTCTTGTTATATTGTCTTCGTATGTCAAACGCGCCATATCTAACTCTCGAATAAAGCTTGAAATAAAATTCTAGTGTTTTGTTCTACCAGTAGGCTCCTTTTTCCCAAAGAGAATGATTGTTGTTGTTGTGGTCTTCATTCCTGAGACTGGTATGACGCAGCTCTCCATGCTACCCTATCCTGTGCAAGCTTCTTCATCTCCCAGTACTTACTGCAACCTACATACTTCTGAATCTGCTTAGTGTATTCATCCCTTGGTCTCCCTCTACGATTTTTAGCCTCCACGCTGCCCTCCAATGCTAAATTTGTGATCCCTTGATGCCTCAGAACATGTCCTACTAACCGGGCCGGCCGCGGTGGTCTCGCGGTTCTAGGCGCGCAGTCCGGAACCGCGCGACTGCTACGGTTGCAGGTTCGAATCCTGCCTCGGGCATGGATGTGTGTGATGTCCTTACGTTAGTTAGGTTTAAGTAGTACTACGTTCTAGGGCATTGATGACCACAGCTGTTAAGTCCCATAGTGCTCAGAGCCATTTGAACCATTTTTTTTTTTACTAACCGGTCCCTTCTTTTTGTAAATTTGTGCCACAAACTCCTCTTCTCCCCAATTCTAATCAATACTTCATCATTAGTTATGTGATCTACCCATCTAATCTTCAGCATTCTTCTGTAGCACCATATTTCGAAAGCTTCTATTCTCTTCTTGTCCAAACTGTTTATCGTCCATGTTTCACTTCCATACATGGGTACACTCCAAACAAGTACTTTCAGAAACGACTACCTGACACTTCAATCTATACTCGATGTTAACAAATTTCTCTTCTTCAGAAACGCTTTCCTTGCCATTGCAAGTCTACATTTTATATCCTCTTTACTTCGACCATCATCAGTTATTTTGCTCCCCAAATAGCAAAACTCCTTTACTACTTTAAGTGTCTCATTTCCTAATCTAATTCGCTCAGCATCACCCGATTTAATTCGACTACATTCCATTATCCTCGTTTTGCTTTTGTTGATGTTCATCTTATATCCTCCTTTCAAGACACTGTCCATTCCAATCAATTGCTCTTCCAAGTCCCTTGCTGTCTCTGATAGAATTACAATGTCATCGGCGAACCTCAAAGTTTTTATTTCTTCTCCATGGATTTTAATACCTACTCCGAATTTTTCTTTTGTTCCCTTTACTGCTTGCTCAATATACAGACTGAATAACATCGGGGAGAGGCTAGAACCCTGTCTCACTCCCTTCCCAACCACTGCTTCACTTTCATGCCCCTCGACTCTTATAACTGCCATCTATTTTCTGTACAAATTGTAAATAGCTTTAGCTCCCTGTATTTTACCCCTGACACCTATAGAATTTGAAAGAGAGTATTCCAGTCAACATTGTCAAAAGCTTTCTCTAAGTCTACAAATGCTAGAAATGTAGGTTTGCCTTTCATTAATCTTCCTTCTAAGATAAGTCGTAAGGTCAGTATTGCCTCACGTGTTCCAATATTTCTACGGAATCCAAACTGATCTTCCCCGAGGTCGGCTTCTACCAGTTTTTCCATTCGTCTGTAAAGAATTCGTGTTAGTATTTTGTAGCTGTGACTTATTAAACTGATAGTTCGGTAATTTTCACATCTGTCAACACCTGCTTTCTTTGGGATTGGAATTATTATATTCTTCTTGAAGTCTGAGGGTATTTCGCCTGTCTCATACATCTTGCTCACCAGATGGTAGAGTTTTGTCAGGACTGGCTCTCCCAAGGCCGTCAGTAGTTCTAATGGATTGTTGTCTACTCCTGGGGCCTTGTTTCGACTCAGGTCTTTCAGTGCTCTGTCAAATTCTTCACGCAGTATCGTATCTCCCATTTCATCTTCATCTACATCCTCTTCCATTTCCATAATACTGTCCTCAAGTACATCGCCCTTATATAGACCCTGTATATACTCCTTCCACCTTCCTACTTTCCCTTCTTTGCTTAGAACTAGGTTTCCATCTGAGCTCTTGATATTCATGCAAGTGGTTCTCTTTTCTCCAAAGGTCTCTTTAATTTTTCTGTAGGCAGTATCTATCTTACCACTAGTGAGATAAGCCTCTACATCCTTACATTTGTCCTCTAGCCATCCCTGCTTAGCCATTTTGCACTTCCTGTAGATCTCATTTTTGAGACGTTTGTATTCCTTTTTCCTGCTTCATTTACTGCATTTTTATATTTTCTTCTTTCATCAATTAAATTCAACATTTCTTCTGTTACCCAAGGATTTCTACTAGCCCTTGTCTTTTTACCTACTTGATCCTCTGCTCCCTTCACTACTTCATCCCTCGAAGCTACCCATTCTTCTTTTACTGTACTTCTTTCCCCCATTCCTGTCAATAGTTCCCTTATGCTCTTCCTGAAACTCTGTACAACCTCTGGTTTAGTCAGTTTATCCAGGTCCCATCTACTTAAATTCCCACATTTTTGCAGTTTCTTCAGTTTTAATCTACAGTTCATAACCAATAGATTGTGGTCAGAGTCCACATCTGCCCCTGGAAATATCTTACAATATAAAACCTGGTCCCTAAATCTCTGTCTTACCATTATATAATCTATCTGATACTTTCTAGTATCTCCAGGATTCTTCCATGTGTACAACCTTCTTTCATGATTCTTGAACCAAGTGTTAGCTATGATTAAGTTATGCTCTGTGCAAAATTCTACCAGGCGGCTTCTTCTTTCATTTCTTAGCCCCATTACATATTCACCTACTATGTTTCCTTCTCTCTCTTTTCCTACTCTCGAATTCCAGTCATCCATGACTATTAAATTTTTGTTTCTCTTCACTACCTGAATAATTTCTTTTATCTCATCGTACCTTTCATCAATTTCTTCATCACCTGCAGAGCTAGTTGGCATATAAACTTGTACTACTGTAGTAGGCGTGGACTTCGTGTCTATCTTGGCAACAATAATGCGTTCACTATGCTGTTTGTAGTAGCTTACCCGCACTCCTATTTTTTTATTCATTATAAAACCTACTCCTGCATTACCCCTTTTTGATTTTGTATTTATAACCCTGTATACACCTGTCCAAAAGTCTTGTTCCTCGTGCCACCGAACTTCACTAATTCCCATTATATCTAACTTTAACCTATCCATATCCCTTTTTAAATTTTCTAACCTACCTGCCCGATTAAGGGATCTGACATTCCACGCTCCGATCCGTAGAACGCCAGTTTTCTTTTTCCTGATAATGACGTCCTCTTGAGTAGTCCTCGCCCGGAGATCCGAATGGGGGACTATTTTACCTCCGGAATATTTTACCCAAGAGGACGCCATCATCATTTAACCATACAGTAAAGCTGCATATCCTCGGGAAAAATTACGGCTGTAGTTTCTCCTTGCTTTCAGCCGTTTGCAGTACCAGCACAGCAAGGCCGTTTTGGTTAGTGTTACAGGGCCAGATCAGTCAGTCATCCAGACTGTTGCCCCTGCAACTACTGAAAAGACTGCTGCCCCTCTTCAGGAACCACACGTTTGTCTGGCCTCTCAACAGATACCCCTCCGTTGTGGTTGCACCTACGGTACGGCCTTATGTATCGCTGAGGCACGCAAGCCTCCCCAACAACGGCAAGGTCCATGGTTCCTGGGGATGTACACAGAATGATACTGTGTTTTAATACTTGCATAATGTTTGAATGACATTTGAGCCATTTGATTGAACCACTTCTTTATTTTATATTACTAACATGATTTCGGCCTTAAGCTATTATCAAGTACAACGTTGTTGGGTAAAATTAGAATGTTAAATGAATTCATCGCCAAGATCAATTGATCTGCGTGTCCCAGAGCGTAGATAAGTAAAAAACCAATGAAATATATGGCAGACACGTAGCTAACATGTTCCGATTCGCTTAGGAGGTGTTTGTTCATCTGACATACTCCACGCCATCTGCTATACATGTCATAGTACGATGTGGCAAGCTGAACGACCAGAGAACCACGGTGGCCATATTGCTCCATTCATGACAATGTTTGGCACCGTCGTTTATGTACATTGTCTTATCTGTTTTTGGTGCTGTCCGCAATATAGGTAAAGGAGGTGGTATTCGCATGAACGGATAGCCAGATATCCACTAATTTTTCCATCTGTTAAAATGTGGAGTTCTTATCAAACATTGAAACTGGTACATTATGTATGTTTCATACATAATTCAAATCGTATCTGATGATAATTTTTGTACAATTTCGTATTATTTAATTTGTCAATTCTGGTTTGAAAAATTCATTTCTTTGCCTGGGACGCCCTGTTATACGCAAAAAGACATACTCCACGCTGTATGTAGTAGAAACGAGTGCAGCCTCTGTGCGAATAAAATGTCTTTCAGGGACGATTTATACAAATCCTAGGATGATGTGGATAACTACGACTCAGATACAGATGCTTAACATGTTATCGAATGCAAACGCTCTTCAAAAATTGTTGCTCATCAGGTAAATGTGAATAATTCATTAAGCAAGTAGTCAATGATATGTTGTATCCCTCACGATTGTTTAAGCGAATTTACGTGACAGTTTGATGGCAGAAATGTTAAGAGGCATCTTTAATATCATAGATTATTTTTAGAGGTTCTTATACTTCACTGTTTCAGAAGTTGGTAATGCAGATCTTTCTGCTATAAACCGAAACAGTTTAGACTTTATAAATTAGTGTTTTTGAGAGGTTTCACAGTAATTAATATTTCGTTAACTCGCCCAGTAGGTAAACAGTGGTAAATCAATGATAATTCACGTTAAGTGCACTGAGTTTGCAAGTAAACAATCTTAAGTACATACTGACGTATTTTTAAGAATATAATTTTTGGCAGTATTTACGATCTTACAAAATATTTCTTTACTCTAGAAATATTTGGAAATAGTGACTTATCTGCATAAAAAATAACAACGGATGAACTTGAAATATCTAATTTATGAGATTTTATTGAAACTTTACTGCGAAATTTCTCAAAACAACTAGTTCGTCCCTTACCATTGCTTATAGACGAAGCCTTGAATTTTAGATAAAAAGTGTTGACACGAAATCATATTGAAAGCCTGATATCAGGAAACCAAAAGACAATTTCTGTAATCCTAGGTCGTTCGCGAAGGTATTCTAATGCACACTTCGTCGTAGATTTTTGTACTTTGGATGCCATATTTGAAGTCTTATTTGAGTACTCATAGAGTGTATACGTTTCCAAGATGATATTTTTACTCTGTAGCGGAATGTGCGTTGATGTGAAACTTCCTGAGAGATGAAATCTGTATGCCCGACTGAGACTCGAACTTGAGACTTCTGCCTTTCGCAGGCAAGTGCTCTGCGAACTAAACTACCCAATCTGAGGAAACGGATACCATAAATCCTGCAGGGATGTCCATAAATCCTTAAGAGTACGAGGGTGTAGAGATGTCTTGTGAACAGTACGTTGCAATGCATCCCAGATATGCTCAATAATGTTCATGTCTGCGGAGTTTGGTGGCCACCGGAAGCGTTTAACCTCCTGGAGCCACTCTGTAGCAATTCTGGACGTTTGGTGTGTCGAATTGTCCTACTGGAATTACCCAAGTCCCTCGGAATGCACAACTGGACATAAATGGAACATTATGATCAGACAGGAGCCGGCCACAGTGGCCGTGCGGTTCTAGGCGCTACAGTCTGAAACCGAGCGACCGCTACGGTCGCAGGTTCGAATCCTGCCTCGGGCAAGGATGTGTGTGCTGTCCTTAGGTTAGTTAGGTTTAATTAGTTCTAAGTTCTAGGCGACTGATGACCTCAGAAGTTAAGTCGCATAGTGCTCAGAGCCATTTGAACCATTTCAGACAGGATGTTTACGTACGTGTCACCTGTCAGAGTGATAGGCGTTGCCGATTGCAGCGCCGTATTCTGACTGTTTACGTATCTCTGTATTTAAATACGCATAACTATACGAGTTTCTTTGGCGCTTCAGAGTAGTAAAAAAAGTATTCTGCACACAGGAAACTACAGTGTTAATAGGAGAGGTCAGATCCTCCTGCTGCGGAAACGTGCCGTGTGAATGTCCGTAATTAGAGCGACTTGCATAACACACAGAGTCTAGAATCATGTAAAATTGTTTATCTTCGAATATTCTGACAGGAAGACACCCAGAGAAGGATATTATACTGACAGTGAATGACATAATGTTAAAATAAAAATTCATGATCAGTGTTATTTCTTCGTCGTTAGATTAGAGTAATTCAATTTATGTCACAGCCAAACATAACCTCGGGCTCTTGGAGGAAGTGATAAATTCAGTTCGCTGAGTCACTTTAACTGAGTTAGTCCGATCTCCTGAGAGGAATAATCTGAAACGATTCGCGTGGTGTTCACTGACTGACAGAACATTAAACCTAGTGGCATCTCACATCCAACGGAAATCAAAGCAAATACCTCTACGGATCCCATCAGCACGCAGCTGTCTGGTTATGAGTCAAACAGTGGACGTCATCCACTTTCGCGCGGCTGGGAAGATGACTCAGCCGAGGTTGTTTCCTTCCTATGGGGAAACAAGTAGACCAAGGGATATATTAGGGACTTAATGAGGCTACAGCTGAGAGACGCAAAGACACACATGACGCTGGAAAAAATCTTTCCATTCCACTAACCACGCAATTAACTGATTAAATTTGTACCTGACGTCGCAAAACACGACTGCTCCAACACCGATGCTCAAGGTTACGTTTTGTTCTCATATAGTTTAAGAAAGATTAGAAACATTTTTTTTTTCTTTGTGTATTGAAACATACTGGAGTGTACGCATTTTTGTTGCCACGGCTGACGTCGGATTAAGTAACGTTAATGAAAACGTACGGCTATGGACTGCCTTTTGTAACAGTTCTCTGTGATAATGTTTTGCGAGGTACCTGTCAAATTTTGTACCTGTATCTCGGTAAAAAGGTGTAAGATTATAGCGCTATAATGATACTGGCTTGTCAGATTTCTCCAATTGTGGTACAGGCATGCGATTCAAATCTCCCCTGCTAAGTCCTTTATTGGCGATCGGAGTAATCTATCACGCAAATCGGAAGAATTAAAACAAAAAGCGGCTGTTCGCATGCCTACAAAAACAATATGAGAAGCACCATAGAAGAGAGACAACGATTTCATAATCATACCTATCATTGTTTCATACGTTAGTCAGAGAAGTAACAATGTATACGTTCCTGTGAAAGAATTTCTTCGTACATGGCTTCTTATACACTCCTGGAAATTGAAATAAGAACACCGTGAATTCATTGTCCCAGGAAGGGGAAACTTTATTGACACATTCCTGGGGTCAGATACATCACATGATCACACTGACAGAACCACAGGCACATAGACACAGGCAACAGAGCATGCACAATGTCGGCACTAGTACAGCGTATATCCACCTTTCGCAGCAATGCAGGCTGCTATTCTCCCATGGAGACGATCGTAGAGATGCTGGGTGTAGTCCTGTGGAACGGCTTGCCATGCCATTTCCACCTGGCGCCTCAGTTGGACCAGCGTTCGTGCTGGACGTGCAGACCGCGTGAGACGACCCTTCATCCAGTCCCAAACATGCTCAATGGGGGACAGATCCGGAGATCTTGCTGACCAGGGTAGTTGACTTACACCTTCTAGAGCACGTTGGGTGGCACGGGATACATGCGGACGTGCATTGTCCTGTTGGAACAGCAAGTTCCCTTGCCGGTCTAGGAATGGTAGAACGATGGGTTCGATGACGGTTTGGATGTACCGTGCACTATTCAGTGTCCCCTCGACGATCACCAGTGGTGTACGGCCAGTGTAGGAGATCGCTCCCCACACCATGATGCCGGGTGTTGGCCCTGTGTGCCTCGGTCGTATGCAGTCCTGATTGTGGCGCTCACCTGCACGGCGCCAAACACGCATACGACCATCATTGGCACCAAGGCAGAAGCGACTCTCATCGCTGAAGACGACACGTCTCCATTCGTCCCTCCATTCACGCCTGTCGCGACACCACTGGAGGCGGGCTGCACGATGTTGGGGCGTGAGCGGAAGACGGCCTAACGGTGTGCGGGACCGTAGCCCAGCTTCATGGAGACGGTTGCGAATGGTCCTCGCCGATACCCCAGGAGCAACAGTGTCCCTAATTTGCTGGGAAGTGGCGGTGCGGTCCCCTACGGCACTGCATAGGATCCTACGGTCTTGGCGTGCATCCGTGCGTCGCTGCGGTCCTGTCCCAGGTCGATGGGCACGTGCACCTTCCGCCGACTACTGGCGACAACATCGATGTACTGTGGAGACCTCACGCCCCACGTGTTGAGCAATTCGGCGGTACGTCCACCCGGCCTCCCGCATGCCCACTATACGCCCTCGCTCAAAGTCCGTCAACTGCACATACGGTTCACGTCCACGCTGTCGCGGCATGCTACCAGTGTTAAAGACTGCGATGGAGCTCCGTATGCCACGGCAAACTGGCTGACACTGACGGCGGCGGTGCACAAATGCTGCGCAGCTAGCGCCATTCGACGGCCAACACCGCGGTTCCTGGTGTGTCCGCTGTGCCGTGCGTGTGATCATTGCTTGTACAGCCCTCTCGCAGTGTCCGGAGCAAGTATGGTGGGTCTGACACACCGGTGTCAATGTGTTCTTTTTTCCATTTCCAGGAGTGTAGTATTGGACTGCATGTGTACTTGTGTAAAGATATCCCATTAACGAGATAATCGACGTCCAGCACTACATTTTAAGCAATCTTTTTTTTCAGGTACCACAGAATTTTCGATTTTCCTTTTCCTCAATGTAAAAAGATTTCCTGCAAAGTATGGTAGGCCTGGAATGAATTAAGCTTTCCGAATTTTCGTTAGTGGAGGCTCACAGTTGATTTAGATTCGTCCCTTGTTAAATGATAACGAATATGGTTAAGACACAGATATTTTTAGTGGAATAATTGGGGGGACCTCTCAAGACGCATGACCACCTGTATTTCAGAAATCAAGGAAACCTTTTTCAGTCGCACAACTCGTTTCAGAAATTAACTTCACGTTCAGACTGTATACCGTGTATAGAGACTGATGGGATCACTGACTGGCTGACTGTAAATTCCGATGTATGGAGATCTTCTACTGTATGTCACGGTTCTTTATTTTTTGATTGATATTACATATTTGCCTCTGTTGGTGTCCGTACATTATGCTGTGTTATATATATGACGCTGAATGTAACGAATCTCAGTCGTTCCATTTAGGAAATGTGTTCCGAGTAAGGCACCAAAAAATTAAGATATTTACTGAGTTGCCTTTAATTTTTATGTTCATCAATATCTTACTTTGTAATTTTCTGCAGACCACTTCTCAAAAGATCATTTTGTAATCTTAATGAGTGCTTTATTGCAGCTTGTTGCGTTCCTCTTCGTGGCCCACTTCGTGGGTAATTACTCCTCTCCTTGTCGATGAAGTATTGTTTCATCATTAGTACAGTACTATTTGATAATCGGTTGGGTGAATTCTTTAAGCACAATTGATTGAGATGTAACTATTAATTTATTATATCCTTGGTTGGAAGGAATTGTTGAATTATAGTTCGAAACAAATAGCTTCTTAACGGACCACAGCATTTTTGATAAATATTGCACCTTTTTCAGCTTTTAAATTGGCTATCAATAAGTGCAAATAGCCACGTGGCTCACGATAGCCCTCTCTCTGGTAAATCATCTACGGTTCCAACCTCAAAATGTCGTTTGACCCACTTCACAACGAATGTCTTTGACTTTCTAAGAATTTTAGCAGCAGCTCCATATGAAAGCTTTGGTCCCTTTGGATGATTTACGAGGAACACTCCCTTCGTGACCCTTCAGATATTTTTAACTCATTTTAAACTGCAACGGACAAAACAAAACATTCAACTCTCACACTGTTTACCTATACAATGTACAAAAACGCATTGATTACAGATTCGAGACCACTACCAGAGATGTCGCTGCAGATGTTACATTTAAAATTATGGCGCACACTTTATTGTGGAACTGACTGTATTTTTGACGGGTTGTGCGTTCGAATATCATCAAACGCTTTCAAACCTTTATTTTTAAATATTCATGAAAATAACTTTGATTATTATTTTATTCAGTTAAATGGTTTAAAGGCCTTTTTTATTTCCAATCATTTTCTGTGTCATTTTAATCGGCGCGTTAACTTTTTATCTTTTTCTTATTTTTCCTTCCGGTTCTTCTTTTTACATTTAGAATCTTTATTCTTGTAAGTTTAATTATATTTTATTAACTTCAATGTAATTTCTCCTGTTTTATCATTTTATAATTTAATCCATGCTACTGCATTAATTACTTCTATCCCCATTTTGCTTGAATTTTGTTTTATATATAATCCCTTCCTTCACTTAAATCCTCATTATTCAATCCATTGTGCAACAAGAATATGTGTTTTAAATGTTCGTATGAGGATTACCATCCAAAAGTTCTCGGTTTTCTGGTCACGTTTTTCAGTTTTCGTTTCTTTGTTCCGCTGCTCAGATCTTGCTTCTAAGTCATTTGTTTTCAGATCTCGCTTTTATTACTTGGCTGTGATTTCGTTTCTGTTGAACAAAATGAGACACAAGTACTCGGTTCGTAGATTTGTATTTGTTTACATTTTTTGCCTGTAGCCTTTTATTACATGAATTAAGGCTATGTCATTGAGCTTATTTGTTAAGCAAACTAACACATTGAACAGAAATATGTACTAATTTATTTGCAAATCAGACATACAGAGTTACGTTACGAAATGTTCCATTGACTATTAAAAATGGTTGTAAAAACGTAAGTCAGCCAAATATTTTTCAAACATGTTGTGGTGAAATTAATGGAGCTGTTTCATGACTAATGATACAGGAAGCGGCAACAATCTCTGTGAGAGCCCCGTAAACACGAATAGAAGCCGGCGGAAAACGTCACAGCGCTTGTGCCGCTTCCTAGTCATGGGACAATTGACTGACTTCAGCAACTGATTAGCAAGTTGATGCTGTGTCCGCTCAGTGCTAAATGAGTGTTTTCATTCACTCTCCGACTTTGAATGACTTCGTTTACATACTTTTGGAGCGTTTTCTGCTGCACATGAACTATGCCTAGGAGTGGCAAATAAAAAGTGTATTTATAAAAACGAATTTTTTTCCAAATGTATGTATTTATTTTCTTAAATAACAATTTTTCGTACTTCTCGCATAAAATATGGACTTTTTATGTTGATACCTAACACTAAATTACAAATGTAAGTTTAAATAAATGAATAATTACTTTTCAGTTTAAAGCTGTTGAAGCTGTGTCTCTTTCTTCTCGCTTGTTTGCAGCCATCTTCGATAGCTTTATTTCAGTAGATGGTGAAGTGTCATGAACTAAAAGCATATAAGATGCAGTTTCTTCAATTATTCGGTGGCTCTGTCACTTCCTTTTTAAAGCACATACCGTCGCTTGTAGGAAGTATTTTTTTTTTTGCGAGAAATATTTGACGTCACTCGTTAGTTTTCTTTGAATATCTGCAGCTGATATAGTTTCCAACGTAACACATGTGCTGGAGAATGCCAGCCGGCTAAGTTAAAATTCTATAATCTTCAGAGCACGAAAGTAGGTGATTCAGTAAATGGAGAAGTTGACAGTGACTGTCATATCATCCCCCTGTCCGGGGGATGATATGAAAATCATCTTAGGTTTAAAATGTGCATTAAGGACACAATTTAGGAAGAGTACGAACGTACATTTTTTTGGTGTGTGGAGGTAGGGTATGTGTAAATAATTTAAATTGCAATGCGTTACTGGATATTTATTAGTCAACTGTTTTTTTTAGATAATTTAATACAATAATTTTGGTTGGGAACGTTGTGATACACCTATAAATTTCGTTGAGCGATTATTTACCAGTTGTCGCAAATTGAAAGAAAAACTGAGTAATTAAAGCTGAGCCAAATTATGATATAAATTGAGAGATTAAAAGATGAATATAGTAAAGTTAAAAGTGAGTCGTTGTTTGCCAGAGAAATTTGTTTAGCGCACACAGTTGTTTACGTGTGGGAACATGTAGCAAGTCATGGATGACTAAGGGTTTGATCTGACGTAATATTATATCTCTCTTCACTGCTAGTCATTTTATTTTTGTTATGATTCCACTGGTGAGGACGTTCAGGTGTTACCCAATGTGGATTCGTTGTGAGCTATCAGCACGGTTAACTAGACCAAAGTCGTATTTCGACAGCAAACACACTCTCCAATCCTGGCGGCTACAGAGTAATATAGAGGTGGGCACAGTACGTGGATGATGGAATGACCAACATTAGCCTGAGACGACGGACGAGCCAGTAAACTGACGCCAATCAGTCGCTAAAGTGTGGTGAACGCAAGTTAACCTACGGCACTGCGAAAGGTTAAAGTGTTATGGGCAGTTCAGAGTGAAAATTGCAAGCAGAGTTAGGTAAACTTAATCAATCAAGCTTTTGAAATAAGTTTTGCTAAAAATAGATCCCACGGGATCAAGGACTTCTAAGATAAATAGTATGGAAAGTTTATTAAGTTCTGACATTTAACAAATACAGTAGTGCAAATCAGTGTAAAGGCATGAATATTTCATGGAAAACTAACAATTTCGTTAGATTTGGCGCACGATGTCGACAGAACGAAAAATATGGGCAGATCACAGTTCCAGATAACTGTGTGTACGACGAATTGTTTTGAATGGAAAATATATTGCATTCAAGAAACGTCTGTAAAACCCTGCATTAACACCCAAGCATAAACAGGCTAGAATGGAGTTTGCTGAAAAACGTATGTCTTGGACTTCAAACGAGGATAAAGTAATTTTCAGTGATGAGGAGAAGTTCAATTTACACGGGCAGAGTGGTTTTCAATATTATTGGCATGATCTGAGAATAGAGAAGCAGGTAAGAATGAGGAAAAATTATGATGGTGGAAGTGTTATGACTTTTGCAGCCTTCTGCGCTAAACTAAATCACGCATTACTTGGCTGAACACTAAGATGCTAGAAAGACAATTGATTAGAATGTACCATATGTAGAGGTATGAAACCGGAATTTTGTTCCAATAATTAGACGTCTGTTGTTTGAAACTGACAAGCAATATTTTATTCAAAATAGTCTCCATTGGTATTTATACATTTCTCCCATCTCTTCGGCATGCTACGAATGTCACGCAAAAAAAGTTCTTCTTTTGAAGCGAACCATTCGTTGAGCCATTTTGGTACATTTTCATACGAACTGAAGCGTTGTTCAGCGAGGGCGTGACCCAGCAATGCAAATAGATGATAACCGGACGGAGCCAAGTCTGGAGAATAAGCCGCATGCCCTTTTTCCAACTGAATGCCTCGAGCATTTCCCTGACCCGTTTTGCTGTGTGTGATGGGTTGTTACCATGGAGCAATATGACTCTGTGTTGCCTTTTTCCATATTCCAGTCGTTTTTCACGTAATGCTCGACTGAAATCGATAATTTGCTGTTGGTAGAGATTAGTGTTAACGATTTTACCAGGTTTTAGTAGCTCATAAAACGAGATGACACCCTTCTGATCCCACCAAACACAGAGCATTATCTTCTTTCCAAAGCTATTTGGTCTTGCAGTGGATATCGATGGTTTGCCTGGATTCACCCATGATTTATGAGGCTTAAGATTCTCAAAACATATGTATTTTTCATCACCTATCACTATTCGATGGAGAAACGACTTTCTTTTTTATCTGGCGAGCAACATTCCACAAGTGGTCTTTCAATTTGCTTGCTGCCGCTATTTCAGTTCATGCGGAACCCATTTTCCCACTTTCTGCACCTTTCCGTTACCTTCCAACCGAAGAGAAACGACTTTCTGCGTCACATTCAATTTTTCCGTGAGTTCCTGTTGAGTTTTAGTATCATATTCATCCAATAAGGCCTGCAACTCGTTATCTCCGAACTTCTTCAGTGGTTTCCCGCGTTCGCCGTTTCTCACGTCAAAATCACCACATTTGAATTTTTTCAACCACTCAAAACACTGTGTTTTCCCAAGAGCATGTTCGCCGAAAGCTTCGACAAGCATTTGAGGCGATTTTGCAGCAGTTGTCTTTAAATGATAACAGGAATCCAATGCTGTCCGCAAATCGTAGTTCGTAGGCAAAAAAAAGGACGTCACACACATCCATGCCGGAGGCGGGATTCGAACCTGCGACCGTAGCGGTCGCGCATTTCCAGTTCCAGAACCGCTCGGCCAGACCGGCCGGCTCGTAGGCACAAAACTGTACATTTTTACGCGTTTTAAACAGACACAATGTATCGAACTTGGGTTACTGTGTGTTGACATTCGTCGTCAGCCGTTACAGGGAGCAGATGGCACTGACGGCTAGCACCATCTGTAGGGAAATTCCGGTTTCATACTGCTACACCTGCTAAAGCTACAGCCGAATGAATCGATTGTTTTGCAACAACCGAATGGCCGATTATTTTAATTCGGTTGTTCCCATTACTACTGCTATCTGTCTATACTTTGTATGAAACAGAGTGTATCAGCCGATAGATTTCTAGAAGAAGTGATGTCCTTGCGTGAAAACTACACTATTGTTTGGAGAAAGTGGAACAAGAAGGCCGAGAGATTTGATGACAATGAAATTTATTCCACCGATTATGGACATGACCCTACGCAAATGATAAGCACCACAGACCTTTGAGCACGAAGTAACGGTGCGCACAGAAAGGAAGCAGAGCACATGTGCAGCGGGCGCCAGCGCGAGACAGCTTGATTTTGCACGAAGAATATCTCTATGTCGCTTAATAAGTCAGCACGTAGTGGTAGCCAGGTGGCGGCATCCCTTGTGCAGACCCGCATCTGCAGCTGCTGGTGAACAGGAGTGTATGAGACGTCGTTTGCCTGCTTTTGGCACGCTGGTAGGCGACGAGCTGCGCTGACAGAATCGAGGCGCGCGCTCCCAGTTTTTCTCAAACGGTTGGGCAAGGAAATCATTTTTGAGTTACTTATATCTGTATGTCAGCCTCATGATGATGTGCCCGTCATTTTGTTAATGGTAATATTTGTGATAAGTAAGACACTGAGCGAACTTCAGAAAGTTTCCAATGTTTCCATTTTGTTAATACGCAGAACTTCGTTATCTACAGTGTTATTCAAGTAACTGTAGATTTGTCAATGGAAAAATGTAATTTTTAAGGACCACCAATAGTTGGTTAAACGAGAACTTCTGTAGCTTTTGCAAGAAACGTAAGTGAAGACATTACATGTTAATTTTTGTACCGATTATGTACTTTTTCGTACGCTATTGCTCTTACTTGTCCTCAGTTCTTCACATAATAAATCACTGTTTCAGGAGTATGTCACAGTTGTGTCTGCACAATATATTAGTGGTGTGACACTGTGTCAAATCTGTTGTGTTTTGGCAAAAGAAGTTAATTTTAACATTGCAACAAGTGGAATGCAGGTTTTACTCAAAATTCTCCGCCTATGACATTTTCTGAAAGTTAAAAATGATTAACAAATCTGTAGCCATGTGTGTTTTTAAGTATGATTAACTGGTACTAAAACTTACCAAAGCATTTCTTTCTACACACCAGTGCTCTGAGAAAAATGAAAACAATTCGCTGCACTCACAGCACCATCTTTTTGTTCCTACCTTCATTCGAAGCAATTTCCTGCACTGTTCACACCTCAAATATCTTTTGATTTGTTACAGATATAATCTGTTTTCATCTTGACCAGCAACTGTGATCATCTGATGAAAGGAATTAACCACACTTTTCTGAATAAACTATTCTCCTTTTTGGCTCTCGAATAGTAGTTCTTATTGAGACAATATTTTGGTAGCTCTTCAGTACGACGACTTGTAAAATCCTGTCGACTACTTGTCAAAGGAAAAATGGATTAGCTGTATCTTTGATGAACTAAAAGATATCTGAGGTGAATTAGTTCAGACTTCCACTCATCAGACTAAAACGGTGCTGTGTTGCTTGGTGTGATTTTATATATATATATATATATATATATATATATATATATATATATATTTAAGAGCACTGAGATCTAGAGAGAAAATTCTTTGGTGAATTTCAGTTCCAACTGTTCATCGTTAAAAACACATTAGGTTACAGAATTCCACGTAAATTGCTACAAAGGAGCGATTTAGTTGTCCCAGGCTTCATGTCCATTTTTTTCTTCAGATAAATCATTGATAACGAAGTTTGACTAAATACCAACATTTTTCTTGTTTTCGGCGTTAAAATTTGCTTTGATTCTGGAACATAGTGGTGCTTACATAATGTCACCTCACTAACATGCTAGTGGAGACGTGATTGCAACAGCACCATGAAACAGTGATTTATTAAGTGACGAAATGTGGACAAATCGGGACAATAATTCATGAACAAGTACATTCTCGGTATAAAAATAATCGTTAATTTCTTCGCTTACATTGTTGTTAAAACCACAGGAATTCCCGTGCCATGACCTTAAAAATTAAACTGCTTCATTGAAAAAAATCTGTACTCAGTTGAATAAAAGTGATAGATAACGAAGTTTATTAGATATAAGAAATGTTACGAATATTTCATTCTGGCTGTATCGCTGTTGCTTGTCACTGCAAATGAGTGCGCTACATAAAATTAGATCGACGAAAAATTCAATATATAAATTAAATTTCACATGCAGCGATATATGATCTGCCGGCCGTTGCGGCCGAGCGGTTCCAGGCGCGTCAGTCCGGAACCGCGCTGCTGCTACGGTCGCAGGTTCGAATCCTGCCTCGGGCATGGATGTGTGTGATGTCCTTAGGTTAGTTAGGTTTAAGTAGTTCTAAGTTCTAGGGGACTGATGACCTCAGATGTTAAGTCTCATAGTGCTCAGAGCCATTTGAACCAATTTTTTTGATATATGATCTAATGTGCACCAAATGCAAAATTATAGCGAATTCTATTTTTCACTGGAAGCTTTTCGAATTTTGCGTGGTGTCTTAAACTCAAAATATCATAATAACTACGACTATTAAAGAAACGATGGGCAGTTCACCAAGAAGCTGACGTATAAAGTCATATGTAACGCTAAAATGACTTTTTTACCTCATAATCCTTTAAAAATCGTTTGAGAAAGACTGGTGAGCTAAGGCATTGTTGCAAGCGTTCTCTGGGTGCACCTGTCACCTCCGGTGACTTATGCCTGCGCTGGACAGCGCGGCGAATTGGAACGCAGATTACCCTCCTTTCTTCGTGTTCTTACTCTGATTGAGAGCGTCATCCATTAGCTCACTTCTCACTACATATTAGAAATAAGTCGTCCGACCGTAAGAACTCACAAGAGAAACTACCCATCGTACCACCCCCCCCCCCACCCCCCCGATTTAATGGTTAAGCATGAAAATAACAAATAGGTGTACAGAACGGTAAAAAGAAGCAAAATAGATACAGTGAACGGTCCAAGGACGAAAAAAGGAATATACTGCAGCCTGAAAGAGCACCGGCGGCTTGGTTACGTGGTCTCCAAGCGGGACAGCCGGGTGCCAACCTTCCTCATGCTAACCTCCCTCATGCCAAACTCTTTTTTTTTTCGCTGTTATCGATGTATAATGAAGGGACCTATAACGACATTTGATTCTACGCAACTACTCTATTAGCAGCCGAAACGAAGTGGCTTTCGAATTGGAACTGCAAACGTTTGATGACAAGGCGAAAAGTCAACCGAATCTTCCTCAGGAAAACACGCTTGTATCATACACGGCATTAGTGACAGTACGTGTGTCATATGATAGGAGTCTCTTATCGACGCGCCTAATTTCTACACCTGGCGAGTGAGATATGCCTGCTTGTACGATTTAGATGTTCGTATGAATATGAATGTGATCACTCCCAAGAAAATGATGAAAACATAATAGTTTGTCACATAAGCTGCAAAAAAATAAAGGCAACAGTTTCACAATCACACAGTTTGTGCTCTGCCAAAGCAAATGTTTTTAACGTTCTTGAAGTTACGTTCCGCTTAGGAAGATCTGACTCTTAAATTCCTTTGTTGTAACATAGTTCACACCCGTTTATTTCTTGTTTTCATTTCTGTGAGACGTCTATGAGGTATCTCGCCTGCTCTCACTATTCATCGCATTTACTTGAGACGGTAACGTATTCTTACCACATAACTCATGTTCTGTAACCAACGTATAGTATCGTAACTGCCAAGACTACAGAAAGAGAACAAACATTTCAATGACCGGACAGTTGAAAATTTTGAGTGGAGAAAATAAAAGGCAATAGGGAGTTTTGAACACGGCTTGCTCGCTCTACAATCCAACATCATAAGCATTTTTCTTTTTTAGAAAACCCATTTTTTTCATTGTATTTGTTCGGGGCGGATGTCCAATGCCACCCCTTCAAGTTCATTGTTGATCCGTTCACTCAGTTTTTTTGTTACAGAGGGTAGCTATGCTTCTGACCAAACACGCTGAGCTACCGTGCCGGCTGTGACCACGACACCACAGCTTATCAACTTCGCTCAATATTACACATTTAAGATTGGACCTTTCAGTGCTTTTATTTTGCTTTTTCTTCGCAATTCAGTACACTTTCTTCCTGTTTTCATGCTTGGTCTGTGTTCATCCACATCTTACCACAGGCTATCCACTGGGCCATCTTATCACTAAATCTGGGCGGGGGGGGGGCGGTGGACGTTCCCCTTGTCAGTGCTACCAGTTCAAAGCCGGGACTGATCGCTCGTTTGACATAAATTTCTACTTGACAACTTTATCACTTCCTGAGAAAAAGCGGTCTTCACAGGAGGCCGTATCTTTTGAGTGTGTTGACATAGAAGCTTATACTTTTTTTCACTGCCAAAGAACCACAGAATTTAGTACGTGACACACATTTCAACTTGAAACGCTTGTTAGTTTCTGAGGAAACGGAGTCTTAACAGTGAGACAGACAAACAAACAGACAGACGGACGGAACCGTAGTGGTCCTGTTACGGTTCCGTTTATACCAACTGAGTTACATAGTCCTAAAAACAGTTTAAAATGTTAGTGGATCGCGAAGTTTGAAACATTTTTTCCCTTTTTTTGTTATTATTAGATCCCTGTTTCATGTTTTGACCATACTGTCCTTGTAAACCCCTTCTATCACTTTACATTTTCATTGATTGTCCTGAGATACTGTACAGCAAGTAGATTACAAGAATAACTAAAAGGAAGAAGTCAAAATTAGTCATCGGATACATTCCTGGGCAAAATACGTAGGACGTGTGCAGCCTATTCTTCATATGATCAATTTTATTGTACGTTTATGAATTTTTGTGATTTGAAGTACAAGAAAACCACTTTAATGATTCATGAATACGTCAATTTATATATTAATCACCAAACTACGATCATAACTTCCACTCCTAAAATATTTGTCGTGCAGGTGACATGGCTGTGTTCTACGTGATACTCTTGGGGGTTCTGCTGAAGCGGTTATGACGACAGCAGCAGTTCATCTTGATTCCTGTATGATTTATGTGGCTAAGGTATGCGCACTAAACACGCCGAGAACAGAGAATCATGGCGATAGCTTAGATCCAACCAGCCGTCCATAATACTCACTGTGCAGAGGATATGCAGCATGGTCTGCGGCCGTACATACAGCCGTGTTTGGCCTATCTGAACGGCTTAACAGCTCGCTGTCCAGTAGGCGGTAATTTACGGGTATCTGCGCCGTGTGCCACAAATGTACTTAACAACGCTTCAGAACAGGCTATCTCTTTGTGTTAGGTCACATATCATCAGCCAACGCTTACAGAAGGCGTACAACCAATGAATGCTAGGTAGCCTTGGCATTTTCCTAAAATATTACTTTTATGATCATCGTACTGTTTGTATCACTCATTTGTTAAAAGGAAATTTGCCTTAAATGACCAGAATCGATATAACCAAGGAAGGTAACTCGATCAGTTCTTGGTGCTCACTAATTGTAGCGAAAATTGATGTTTTAAGTATTTGAGCTCTTTCGTTTGTTACTTCACACCGTTGTTGTTGTTAGTTGCCTTTCCCTGTAGACTTATCAGTCACTGATTGGTGAGTGATTGGCAGTCATAATCACTGACAGTCATAATTCTGCTCCTACGCCATTTGTTTATAATATGTGATTCTTGATTAGACACTTTGGAAAGGGTACAGTACCAGCAGAAATTGGTGTTATAGCTGAACTGGGTTTTCGCACGATTTATTTTTTATATTATGAAACATAACGATACATAATAAATTCGAATTCGTTTCGAAATCCAAATTACTATTTTCAGACTTTACATTGTAACTAACGCAATAATTCTGGCACTCTCTGCTTCGGGATACAGTTTAGTGCTGAAGAAGTATCTTTCATGTGTTCGAAGTAAAGTAATATGCAAATGAGGTACAGATGTGGTGCTAGACGAAAACACTACGTAAATACGAAAATAATTAAGCCAGAGAGACCGAGAACCGTTGACAACCTAAAATCATTGGTTAATGAAACATGTTGGTGTGAATTTGACTGTGGTTACACTTCAGACCTCCGGAAGAGCTTGTAAAAATCTGAGCTGGAACGCTAAAGGAAAAATATAAACTGTATTTTTCAGTTGTATAGTTATATCTTAACATGTAATTTATGAGCCTTTAGAGAATAGTGATAACAGCGGTAGCTACCAAGTTTGCACTTCATTTGCAAAAATGGTTTTTCTCTCATTTGAGACTGACATGATACACGACCGTTCCTTAGGAAGTGGTCTTACCTGACAGCGGGACAGAAACTGACTTCTGACGGATTACATACGAAGGTTTCGAGGCCTCGTGTATTAAGTGGTTATCTTTTGTCGGAGCTGCAAACTGTGCATTGACCGTTACCGGTGTACATTTTCCAGCGCAATAGTCAGATCTTGGAAGCCTTGTTATTGCTCCTACATTACTAAATGATTTTTTATTGGTGCTAGAGCAGTGACTATTTTAAAATTATCTCACAGGACAAAACCATGCTGGTGACTCTTCTAAGACTGTTTAATGTTATTACACACCACGACAAATAACTGTAAGACATTTCTGGAAATATTATTTTTTCAGATCAACAGATCAAAAGCGTTCCATTTTTTTCTTTAGCCGCCTACCTTTTATCCTCTCTCCAATCACTGTCCAGTTTTTTTTTTTTTTGTCTCCGAAGAAGCCCTTAAAGTTGGTGATTATTAACCAGTACTTTGATCGATTAGAGATGTATTCCTGAATCGGTTTAATGTTCTTGAGCTCCTTCAGTACATCCTTGAACCATTTATAGGTGAATATTAAAAAAAATTACGGAGCTTTTATTTTCCAGTCTTAACTGCACGTTGTTTACAGTATGAGTACTTTCTATCTCCCAGATGATCTTTACATCTACACTCCTGGAAATTGAAATAAGAACACCGTGAATTCATTGTCCCAGGAAGGGGAAACTTTATTGACACATTCCTGGGGTCAGATACATCACATGATCACACTGACAGAACCACAGGCACATAGACACAGGCAACAGAGCATGCACAATGTCGGCACTAGTACAGTGTATATCCACCTTTCGCAGCAATGCAGGCTGCTATTCTCCCATGGAGACGATCGTAGAGATGCTGGATGTCGTCCTGTGGAACGGCTTGCCATGCCATTTCCACCTGGCGCCTCAGTTGGACCAGCGTTCGTGCTGGACGTGCAGACCGCGTGAGACGACGCTTCATCCAGTCCCAAACATGCTCAATGGGGGACAGATCCGGAGATCTTGCTGGCCAGGGTAGTTGACTTACACCTTCTAGAGCACATTGGGTGGCACGGGATACATGCGGATGTGCATTGTCCTGTTGGAACAGCAAGTTCCCTTGCCGGTCTAGGAATGGTAGAACGATGGGTTCGATGACGGTTTGGATGTACCGTGCACTATTCAGTGTCCCCTCGACGATCACCAGTGGTGTACGGCCAGTGTAGGAGATCGCTCCCCACACCATGATGCCGGGTGTTGGCCCTGTGTGCCTCGGTCGTATGCAGTCCTGATTGTGGCGCTCACCTGCACGGCGCCAAACACGCATACGACCATCATTGATACCAAGGCAGAAGCGACTCTCATCGCTGAAGACGACACGTCTCCATTCGTCCCTCCATTCACGCCTGTCGCGACACCACTGGAGGCGGGCTGCACGATGTTGGGGCGTGAGCGGAAGACGGCCTAACGGTGTGCGGGACCGTAGCCCAGCTTCATGGAGACGGTTGCGAATGGTCCTCGCCGATACCCCAGGAGCAACAGTGTCCCTAATTTGCTGGGAAGTGGCGGTGCGGTCCCCTACGGCACTGCGTAGGATCCTACGGTCTTGGCGTGCATCCGTGCGTCGCTGCGGTCCGGTCCCAGGTCGACGGGCACGTGCACCTTCCGCCGACCACTGGCGACAACATCGATGTACTGTGGAGACCTCACGCCCCACGTGTTGAGCAATTCGGCGGTACGTCCACCCGGCCTCCCGCATGTCCACTATACGCCCTCGCTCAAAGTCCGTCAACTGCACATACGGTTCACGTCCACGCTGTCGCGGCATGCTACCAGTGTTAAAGACTGCGATGGAGCTCCGTATGCCACGGCAAACTGGCTGACACTGACGGCGGCGGTGCACAAATGCTGCGCAGCTAGCGCCATTCGACGGCCAACACCGCGGTTCCTGGTGTGTCCGTTGTGCCGTGCGTGTGATCATTGCTTGTACAGCCCTCTCGCAGTGTCCGGAGCAAGTATGGTGGGTCTGACACACCGGTGTCAATGTGTTCTTTTTTCCATTTCCAGGAGTGTATGTACAGGCGTCAGCAATCCGTCGTGTCTGTATCGAAACTACTGATCACAACAGTATATAAATCTCAGATGAGCCGGGGAGACCGAAACTAGTCATACTGTAAAATCAAGCCACTGTGAATAGAAAATAAAGGATATAAACTTTTTAAAAACATCAGTACACTTGTTATTTCCCTCGCGAAGAATATGCCGCGTATAGAGATTTATCGGAGAATTTAGGCCTGTTGTCTAGAACATATAAACCTGCTTCGGCAGCTGGGTACATCCATCTGAACACATGTCAGTAGAACTTAAATCATCATTTCCTTATCGATTCCATCATTCGTCCAATATTCCTGTATATCTCTTCTCTTTTTGCAGTCTGTATTTAAGACACATCATTTGCCGAAAGATCTTGTACTGAAATTCATCAGCTTTTCTCCGTCTAGCTTTTCCTGTCGTAATTAGACATTCACTTGCGTACACACATTCGGTTTTATTATGTTGTCTCAGTTTACTTTCTCGTGACATTGCCTTTGTCCTGTATAGGGAATGCGTCCTACGAAAAATCAGCTGCCATATTCTCTTTCTTCCTGCCGTTGGCTTCTTATGCGGTAGTTCTCATTTGTGCTATTTCACCAAAATATTTCAAATTGCCCTCTTTGTCTATTTTTCCGAAACCTGTTGTTGGATGAAAGAGGCGTTTTTAGGTGTTGGTTTTGTTCTTTGTTTCTAGGAAGAATTTTGATGCTTCGTCGACAACGTGGTCATTAGAGAAGGATCACAAGCTCGGACTAGAGAAGGATGGGAAGAAAAGTGGCCGTACCCTTTCGAAAGATCTCTCCGGCATTTGCCATATGCGATTTAAAAAAAATCACGGAAAACCTGAATCACGATGGCCAAATGCGAGTCCAGTGTGCTAACCACTTCGCTATCCCGCTCGATGGAAATATGAGACCAGTTTTTCAGGGTGGTGGTGATGGTTAGTGTTTAACGTCCCGTCGACAACAAGGTCATTAGAGACGGAGCGCAAGCTCGGGTTAGGGAAGGATTGGGAAGGAAATCGGCCGTGCCCTTTCAAAGGAACCATCCCGGCATTTTCCTTAAACGATTTATGGAAATCACGGAAAACCTAAATCAGGATGGCTGGAGACGGGATTGAACCGTCGTCCTCCCGAATGCGAGTCCAGTGTGCTAACCACTGCGCCACCTCGCTCGGTCCCAGCTTTTCAGCTTGCTCCTTCGGTACATTTATTTGTTCAATAGCTCTCCCTGTTTCTTTAGAGGATCTCCAGGTCCTCAGAGAATGAAAGGCAGTGGACTATAAGCCCTTTCTTTGAACAGCCAATGAGAATTTTATTGAGTAATCCTACCACGGCTAAATTCTTTTCCTGTTCTCCGACATATTCCAACATGCAGTTTAAGAGACCTGAGGACAACCCATCACCCTTTTCGACGCCAATTTTTAAGTAACAACTCTTCCTGGAGTATTGTTATGAATTTCTCCATTGAATATGTCTGCATTAGAATTTACTTGAAAATTCCCACTGTTTTTCTGTCCACTCTAAATTCTATCAAGTTGTCAAACAACATTTTCTGTTAGCTGGAGGAGAATACACAGTATTGTAGAACACTCAGTATAATGTCGTTTATTGAAACTGAACTACACTTCTCGAACAATCACTATATACACACAAAAACAAATAACTTGTAGACGACCATTCATCAAGAGCGTCGGTGATGTCCGTTGGAGCTGGTTTTGAAAAATTGTTTTCTTCTTGGTTGCGCCTGCGAGTGCTTGTGTATGTTATATAGTACACAGGGATGTCTTGAGTGTAGTCTGCCTGGCAGGGGCCGTCTGTGGCAGACGTAACAGCTGGAATCACTGATTTTCTTAAAGTCGAAGAAGATCAAAAGATCAATACCAAGTTCTTAGAGAAGTAATTTCACTACACTATCTTCAGAGTGCAGACCTGCTCGACGCAGTACCGCCTTTTCCGGAATCTACGTTGACATTCGTCAGTTTTATGGTCCACTTGCTCCACCACTCCAGACTGCCGTGCTTTGGAGAGTAGTTTGTAATTTTATGTAAAATGAAGGGTGAGGGGGGGGGGGGGAAGGAAATGATATCAACTACACTGCGGGACTTGATGCGGAATCAGTCGCGACAAGCGAAAATGTGTGCTTGACTGGGACTCGAACCCGGGATCTTCTGCTTTCTAGACAGTTCCGTTAAGCACTGTGCCAACCGGATACAGCGTTCATCGAAAATGCGGAGATTATCCCGGTACACTCCACGGTCGGCTCACATTCCCACCTAGCGCCACCACTTATCCGCAGTCCCGTCCACGTCCTCCATGCTCGCTACTTGGAGATTCCCGCTGGAGGTCGAAAGCAAACGTGGATGCGTACTGCAGGTTTTGGATTCATTGTCCGTCGACGTGAATCAAGAGACGCCCCGAGTTCATGTAAGTACCTCGTAAGTTTGAAGTACGATGGAGATGCCACAGTAATGGTTGACATTGATCCACGTCCCATTCTACATGATTCCGTGTCCACCGCAGTCATAGCTGTTAATGTCGTTTGACAAACATGGCAACACGTAGTAGTCTTATGCTGTGGAGCTCCATGTTGAACAATGTGAGCTGAACGGTGTGCTCCGAAATGCTCGAGCCTGCGCCAACATACTACTCGTATCTCAGATCCACAGATCGCCTCTTGTCCTTTAACCCCTCCGACCTCCGTGTGCTGTGTTGAGGCTTGGACATCCAATACTTTGTGCCATGGCCGTGATTTTGCCATCCATCAACAGTTGCCGTTTCGAGATGCTCGTTCCCAGGTATGGGGCCCTTACAATCGGTCTTTTGACAAAGTGGCTTATAACAGTAGGTTTCCCCGTTTGCTGCGCTGTCATTGGTAGACACATTTTCCATGCGTCTCTGCTCCGCTTTACAGGAATTCTCAGAAAAACAGGGCATAACTTCAGGTATATATTCTCCATATCAAGAAAATTAAAGAAGTTCATTACAACATGTGTCGGGAAGTGCTGAATTTTTCGACTGAGAAGTTAAAAAAATGCAGGTCTTCACTGAAATGACGAGGAAAAGAATACATAGATTACACTGACTACAAGAATGGTGGCGGAAATATGATTCTGACAGCGGGGAATAACTTTTGTGGCACTAGGGGAGCCGTAGACGGTAAAAACTGTAGACGGAGGCAGTGATTTAAATATAGCCAACAAATAATTGGGGGCATCAGGTGCCAGTGCTGTCCCGATACAAACAGATAAGCGGAGGATAGGAACTGTCAGTGGGCCGCATCAAATCAGTGAGAAGAGTGATAACTAACAAAAACAAAAATATTTTCTTATAATTTTCTTACAGTGTTCGAGTGGTTTGTCCTGTGAAGAATCGAGCATAGTAACTAAACATGTTTCAAACATATTGCATAATCGCATATAGACTAGAAACTTTATCGCTTTGAAAACCTCTACGCATTCATTCTAGAGAACTCAGTATGGGGTATAGCCAGTGGATCGCATAGCACTTGGGGAGAAAGTCAGCTACACCGCAAGAGAATAAATCATAGAGGGCAAAAGAAGCTGACATGAATTAAATTAGATTAAGTAGCACTATAGCCCGCCATGGTAGCCGAGAGTGCTAACGCGCTGCTTCCTGGACTCGGGTAGGTGCGCCGGCCCCAAATCGAATCCTCCCGGCGGATTATCGACGAGGGCCTGTGCGCCGGACGGCCTGGATGTGGTTTTTAGGCGGTTTTCCACATCCTACTAGGTGAATACCGCGCTGGTCCCCACTTTCCGCCTCAGTTACACGACTCGCAGATATCTGAACACATTCGCACTATTCCATGGATTATACTAGATGCAGACAGTTGGGGTACACTAATTCTTTCCCAGGGGGTATGGAGTGGCCACTGGAAGGGCATCTGGGCACCCCTTACAATTAATATGCCACATCCCATTAACCATCAGACCCCACAAGAGAGAACTGAGTAGCGCTATAACGCAGTGGAATCGCCGCTACATTGATTTTCTTGTAGAGAAGCACTTCACGTGGGCTACGAGAAATTGTTACCAGTTTCGAAACCTCTAAAGTACATTCTCGTTCAAAATTTTTGGCCAACATTAGGGCCTAACACTTTCCGTGTAGCAAAACAATTTTATATAAATATTTGGAAGTATGATATTTTCGCACCTGCAGTGCAGTAGGCTTACCATTTACCATTGGAAGGAGTGAAGAAAGTGAATCGAATAACGAATAGATTAAGTATGTAACTCAAATAATTTGTCAGTAATGATATGTGGGAGGAAACAATTCGCGTGCTTACCCCACGTCAGTAATTTGTTACTCACCCCAGTTATACACAGTGTGTATGTAGCTGTATGTGTTGTCAGATATGCCGCGTTAGATGTTTATTACATTCACACCGGATACACTACCGACCATTGATTCAGAGAGATAATAACGTCCACGAAGCGAAGCTTGCATTCCAGGAGGGGTGCTGCCAGTCCGTTTAAGCGGAAGAGGCCAATGGCCAGCAGTCACGAACATGGGATGAGAACGGACGCAGGCTGTGTGGGCGGCCATCGATCGCTTCTGGCTGCAGCCGAGGGCCGCTTTGTACTGGAGCGAGAGCGCAGCGCCGAAGCAGATGCGACTTCCGCCCTCCCCAGAACTAATCTGTGGCGCTGTCAGTTACTAACGCGCCTGACCGGCGTTTCGCTAAATCTGTCTTTCGCGTCACCATCAAGGTGTCAATGAAAGGTGGTTTTACACGCAACAAACGTGTAATAACACGTAAAATAAATTCGCAGGTATTCACTACAACGCGGAAATTAATTTTTATACAATTTTCCGAAGCCTAAATGAATTCTGAACTCCTCTTATATCTCATTCAATGGTTAACACCAGAGTCACATTACTTTTCATAGAGCAGTCAGTCATTTTTTCGATCTACATATCAAACCTTGGACAAGGAGGCGTTTGTAAGACTGCAGGGTCTATTTATATGGAACTTATACTGTAATCAGTATTCTAATTTAAATAGTTAATCATTGCTGCACTTGTCATATTCTGTAAATGGACACATAAATCCGTATTCACACCTGTTATTTAATTTTGTCACTATATTAAACTAAAATAGTAATGAGACATTTGAAACCCACACCCTTGTTTAAACTAATGACGACCGTTTTGTGACAGCGACGCCGTTACAAGTTCATGGTGGTGCACACAATGCTCAGACCTTGTGTCCGGAAAAGGACTGTGTGCTTGCAACGGTAACAGATTGTCCCAGAACACAGTTCAGAGCTGTATCGCATCCACGTCGTAACAAATGTCCAAAGTGGCCTCCATGGGATTGCAGGTGATAGGGATACTAGTAGTTGTCATGCAGAATACACGCAATGGTACTTTCGCATACGCGATATTGGCGAGCCACTTGCTGGAGCTCGTATTAGGGTGGGCCTCAATATCCTGTAGAACCCAGTGCTCTAAATCTGGTGTAAGCTCAGTCCGCCGCACCCCAGCACGTCCGTCTGTCTGAAAGGTCCCGTGATCACACAAACGCCCAAAAAGGGTTTGAAATGTGCTGTGATGTGGTTGGTGTCTGGGGAGGGCGGGGTGGGGAAGGGGAAATTCTTGTTTTGGTATACCGTACTGCGTCTCGACCATTTCTATCTACCTGGCCGTATACAAGCACCATCGCAGCTTGTTACCGACGAAATAGGACCTTTCAGGTCCTGAATGCGCTGCGTCGATCACACAGTCTTTAACACACAGGGAACACACGGCACGTGGCCAGAGGAACTGTCATTCGTCAGCGCCATCTACCAAGGAAATGTTCGTAGTACCTTCTTCCTCCATTTCCAGTCAGAAATCCGTCCCTGCAGTTTCTCGGTTTTATTAATGTTCATGCTGTATAATTCGTTTCTGTTAAATGGCTACAGATTGAGGCTTCTACAGACGCCTGAGATATAGAATAAAATATTTCAGACCTCCAGCCGCGTCAAGTGAATAAAATGTCACGAGCTTCCGACCACGCACTCCTTGACCGTTGTTAATTGGTATATTATATCAACTGACAATGACCAAGGAGTGCTTGGTCAAAAGCTCGTGACATTTTATTCACTTGACACAGCTGGAGGCCCGAGAACATTTTATTTTGTGTTACCGCCATGAGGCTGTATTCGCACACAAGTGAGGTATTAAAACCTCAGGACTACACTCTTTTTAATAAATCACAAAGAAATATTTCTTAGAAAACATTGTGCACTACAAGCGGTTGGGAGATATCATGAAGTTCACCTCTGACGAAGTGCTATCGTGCTGTGGTATGCCCAAGACAAAGACTGCGTTGAGGAGAAATTCTAATCTACGATTCTTCAGAAGCTATGTATCCAAAAGAAAGTGGTAAACATCAGAAATGAATCCATGCCTAAAGAAGCCACAGGTAACACTGGGTGGTTATAATTAATGTGCATCTGCTCACAGAGGTCTAGTGTGAGGTATAATTATCGGATGGCAGCGGAACTTGGTAGATGTTCTAATACGTTAATGCGGATCCGATTTACGCTGGAAAAAACATTAGTTTCAGTTATGGCCACCAGGTGTAAATCTGGCACTGTGAATGCAATAAAGACGTATAGAAATGTTTTCATATGTAATGAATCAGGAACAGGACGTGGGCAGAAAAGGTCAAACAACCGAAAAAGGCTTAGCGTTGATTTTATTATTAATTGCCGCTTACATCGCTCAACATGACCACCGAAGACGTCGACGAGATGCTGAGTCCGTAAAACGACGTGACCAACAGTTGCTCGAAGTAGTTCTGGTGGAATCTGACCAACGTGTTCGTTTAATACTGGCCTTCAGATCAGGTAGAGCCCGAACGCGTCCCTGGTAAACGTGTTCTTTTAGATACCACCAGAGCCAAAAGTCACATGGATTCAGGGGATGGTGCTCTTGCAGGCTGAGCATCCGGAAAACCTCCGGAAATGTCACGTTCATGGAAGGTTGCATTATGTGGATGTTTTCCTGGGCGAGCGGCATGAAGTGTTGCCTCATGTTGCATGAAAACAGTGGTTTCTTCCTGAGCAGGGATCACATGGTGTACAAGGATGTCTCGATAACGCGCAGATGTCACGGTACACCTGACAGCTCCTCTGGGTTCATTCAAATAATGGCGGGCTGAGAATAAAGGAGTAGTGAATCCACACCACACAGATACAGGTGGCGAGTGCAGTGGCCCTTCGTGGATAACACGCGGTGTAACAGTACCCCGAATTCGGAAGTTCTTTATATTCACAGCACCCTTCAGTGGAAAATGTGCCTCGTCACTCCATAGAATATGTTCCGGTCACATGTCAACAACTCTGATTTGGGCCAGAAACCGAAGAGCATTTTCAGAACATCGCTGAGAATCATGAAGTTTCAGTTGATGCACCGTCTGCATCTCTTAAAGGTACCAGAGTGAAATAGACATGAAAAAATTCCGTGCTGTTTAGCATTGGATGGACAATTCTCGTGACACTGCACCACCACTAACATTACCAGGAGCATGTGCTGCATGGTCAGTTACAGCAATAGAAACCTCATCAATAAATCCACAGATACAGGACACTTTCCTCTCCCAGGCTCCACACCAAGCTCAACAATGTTTTCGAATTTCATTATCATTAAACCATTTAATGACATCGGGCATCTCCACAGAGCTTTCAGTAAGCGATACTCTCTCAATGCAGCACTGTCATTGATGCCGTTCACATTAAACATAGTCACTAACAGCGCACGGTCTCTCATCTTCTCGATAGCCGTACTGTTCACTCACTTTACGGCTTGTCAGATGCCAGTGTGGGTATCAAACCATCTTAAAAACAGTGTACAGTGCCAGATTTGCACCTGGTGACCATTAATGGAACTAATGTTCTTTCCAGTTCATACCGGTTCCATATCGGTTAACATATCTACTATGATTCACTGCCGTTCAATAAGAACAACACACACTGGACCTCCGTGAGTAGCTGCACGTTACTTAAAACCGCCCGATACAAATACTTCTTAATAAAAATTTGTTGTGGTATAAAAGATAATAATCTCATAGGCTAAATTGCAGATAAAGCGATTTCATTGGTACAATACTGCTATTGGTCTACCAAGGAGATTGCTTACAAAACTCTCATGCGACATATCCAAGGGACTCGCGTCAGATACAGCTAACAGGGATACTGAAGGTATGCAAACACTCTCAGCACGAATGGTCATACACTGTCTGATCAAAAGTATCCAGACACTCGTACATGATACACAATTGAACACCAGGGGTCACAACGAGAAGCGTCAGGCCATTTTCGACCTGACACTTCTCATTTTTAGCAAGCAAATCCAATTAAGCATCGATTAAAGTCATGTTCAGATCGACCAACTATTTGAAGTTACAAGATTACCTACAGAGATCGTAAGACTCAAGCCATCTTTTAGTCTTCTTCTCTATGTTCTAATTGGGTTCCAAGGCATGTATTGGAGATTTTTCACTCGTGTGAGCCGAGGTTTTGGAAAATCAGCAGTTAGACTGACCAGTGGACTCGATGTAAGATACCCCTCTGTGTTATTCTCCAGGGACTAGGAGCGATTTGTGAAGAACTCGATGACTGGGGGCGAGAGGGTATGAGGTGTCGATCCCAGTCGGATGTGACGGGTGTGTTGCCGGTCCATATTGTTTTGGCTCATCATCACTGCGGCGCCCATAGCAAACTTTTTCCTCGGGCTTCAGAAAACAGTGCACAATGCGAGAAACTAGCATAGTTCTAAAAAAAGGCGACCTGTGGAGACTCGCCCCAGAAAATAAATGACCCTTTTAAAGCTAGGCCCTCCTGTCAAAGCTCACTCTACTGTGGGCATTGTATCTGAGTTCTCAGAAGGTGAGAGGAAGGGGGACCTATTTTAACAGACTGCTATTTGCGTGCCTCTCCCCTAAAGCAGCCAAACTATTTAGACACGGATCCTGTGTTTTTCACCGTTTTGTGAAAGCGCGCTTTGACCAATGGCATGACCCGTTGGGATGGGAGATTTTTTCCATCAATGGGCAAGAATCGTCGAGTGTCTAAGTAGGAAAATCGTCACGAACGTATCAACCGTTATGACGTGCCCAAATTCACTGTTAGTGATGAGATTGTGAAGTTAAAACGTGAAGGAACAACTAAAACCAAACTAAGAGCGGGCAGACTTGATGTGCTAAAGGACAGGGCCCGTCGAGCATTGCGACGGTTGGATTTTAAAAAATCGCATGAAATCAGAGGAAGAAATCATTGTGAGTTCCAAAGTGCTACCATTGATCGAGCAAGCACAATGACTGTGCTTAGGGATTTAAAAAGAGTGGGATGAAATGGTGAAGCAGCTCCTCATAAGACACAGATTTCTGTAACAAGTTCTAAGCTACTCGTGACGTGGTGGAAAGAGCGCCGCCACTGATCTGAGCCGTGTTGCTCGTTCTGTTTTTACATCGTTGCCTACTGGCGCGATCCGTCTCTGTCCAGTCGCCAGGTGGTGCTTCGGTCGCCTGTTAGTAGAGTCTCTGGATATAGTTGCTTGGGCAGCTCGTTGACCACATTGGAGTCAGTCGGTCGCAGTCGGGACAGAGAGAAATAGGATATGTTGTGACTGACAATTCGCAATTTTCCACAAACACAAGGTTGATGACTGAACATAGAAACGAAAGGTAACAATAACGCAAAAAGTCTCCTAATTGAGGCAAACAAAAGTTCACTTCTAATTTTCCACAAAGGTTCGTGGTAACACACTCACACACTAGTAACAGTCCAATTCCGAGTTGAAGACGTAACACGGTAGCAGTACACGAGGTCGGCATCTGGCGTGAACTGAACTTCGGGCCAGGTTCTAGACCCTAAATAGCTGTCTCCAGCCAATCAGGTTTCGGTGTAGTGATACTTCCTGCAGGCCGTGGCTCGAGCTCCACCAGCAGGAAGTAGTGCTCGGGATGTCTGTTTCCATTACCTTGTATGTAAATAGCCGGTGTTTACCATGGTGCTTTTGGGTACGCCTTGGGCATAGACAATCTTGTCCTCTGTGGTTTTATATGGGTTGCCGGTCCTCAGGAGCTGCCTTGGCTCTGGTATAAAAGGATGCACATGCGAGTTGTGTACGGAGTTTATTAGCGCACGATTGTCTAAGCGGCCGGTCGTCGCTAAAGTCGTGTTGGTCGGAAATATTTGGGCCTAATGTACACGCAGTCGATTTATCCTACATTAAGGAGGCATGGTTGATTATATGGGTGTTGGAGTGCTGCTCATTTTCTAATGCCATCTGTTCTACTCTTGCAGGTAAGGTACTCGTTACTTGATTGCCGAATGTGCTCCCGTGTTGAAGTTATTCCCGCTATGTTGGATTGCCTGGTTCTCCATCACTCTGTTTCAAGATTTGAATTTACCCTTTAGTGCCTCTGTTTGATATTATTTGAGTGTCATATTTGTATGTTTTGAAATTTCTTTTAATTACAGCTTGTTCAATGTCTGTTTATTTGTCAGCTGCGCCTCAAAGTTTCATATGTTCTAGGCCGCCACGTGTGTTAGTGACCACTGAGGTTGAAATTGAGTCTGACTTCTGAGGTCGAAGTTGAGTCTGGCTTCTGAGTTGTATTGGAAGTTGTTGCTTCCCTGACTGATGTAGAGACTATAAAATTGCCTGCAGCTGTGGTAAGCAAATGCTAGTGGCCCAGTGAATCTTGGCTCCTTTGCGTCATTGAGCTCCGTAACTCTGGAGAGATTTTGCCCTTTGAGGAAAATTAATATTTGTTTCAAACACTATTACGATTGCTGCTGTTTGAGTGTTAGCCCTCAAGATTGTCCTGTTACCTTCTAAACCACTTAAGTTAATGTGCCTGAGGATTGTGTGTGATTATTATGTTAAATTGTTATATAATACAGGGTGATTCAAAAAGAATACCACAACTTTAGGAATTTAAAACTCTGCAACAACAAAAGGCAGAGCTAAGCACTATCTGTCGGCGAATTAAGGGAGCTATAAAGTTTCATTTAGTTGTACATTTGTTCGCTTGAGGCGCTGTTGACTAGGCGTCAGCGTCAGTTGATGCTAAGATGGTGACCGCTCAACAGAAAGCTTTTTGTGTTATTGAGTACGGCAGAAGTGAATCGACGACAGTTGTTCAGCGTGCATTTCGAACGAAGTATGGTGTTAAACCTCCTGATAGGTGGTGTATTAAACGTTGGTATAAACAGTTTACAGAGAATGGGTGTTTGTGCAAAGGGAAAAGTTCTGGACGGCCGAGAACGAGTGATGAAAATGTAGCACGCATCCAGCAAGCATTTGTTCGCAGCCCAGGAAAATCGACTCGCAGAGCTAGCAGAGAGCTGCAAATTCCACAATCAACTCTATGGAGAGTCCTACGAAAAAGGTTAGTTATGAAACCTTATCGTCTGAAATTGGTTCAAGCACTGTCTGCAGCTGATAAGATTAAAAGAATCGATTTCTGTGATTTTATCCTTGCTCAAATGGAAACAGATGAATCTTTCGTTTCAAAGATTGTGTTTAGTGATGAAGCAACTTTCCACACTAACGGGAAAGTCAACCGTCACAATGTCTGTATATGGGGCACTGAGAATCCGCGGGAAACAACTCAGTATGAACGTGACTCGCCTAAGGTGAACGTTTTCTGTGCCATTTCAGCCAATAAAGTTTTTGGTCCCTTTTTCTTCGAAGGTGCTACTGTAACTGCACTACAGTATCTGGAGATGTTAGAGAATTGGCTGTTCCCTCAGCTCGAACAAGAAGCACAACAATTCATATTTCAGCAGGATGGAGCGCCACCACATTGGCACTTATCTGTCTGTAACTACCTGAACGTCAACTACCCGAGGCGATGGATCGGCCGCCAGGCAGCCCGTGACAGAGCACTTCATCACTGGCCTCCAAGAAGCCCTGATCTTACCCCCTGCGATTTTTTCTTATGGGGGTATGTTAAGGATATGGTGTTTCGGCCACCTCTACCAGCCACCATTGATGATTTGAAACGAGAAATAACAGCAGCTATCCAAACTGTTACGCCTGATATGCTACAGAGAGTGTGGAACGAGTTGGAGTATCGGGTTGATATTGCTCGAGTGTCTGGAGGGGGCCATATTGAACATCTCTGAACTTGTTTTTGAGTGAAAAAAAACCTTTTTAAATACTCTTTGTAATGATATATAACAGAAGGTTATATTATGTTTCTTTCATTAAACACAAATTTTAAAGTAGTGGTATTCTTTTTGAATCACCCTGTATTGTAAGATTAACCGATTAATCCTTAGTGGTCCTTATCGTAAAATTGTAATTACACGAAAGGTTTGGTTGGGGCTTGGGGCCACGCTCACGCTGAGCTACTTGTCTTGGTCTGAGCATTTTCATATTTTCCATGATTATTAAGGATGCCTTAAATTTGCTTTCTTCCTCTCGGCCTTCCGAGCTGTTCGTACCGTTTGGAGCCGCTGCTCCGGGGTGTTATTTGTTACGCGCCGGTCCACCGGGCGTAGCCTCTCCGCGTGGGCTTTGTATGTGCGCGCGGGCGGCGCGCCGCTTCCCGTCCCACCGTAGCCTGTGAGTCGTTACAGCCTCCTGGTGTGCTACGGCGTCCTTTAAAAGTTGAGTTTGTATCTGGTAGCAGTCGGGCGTTAATTTACCCAGCAATTTTAATATTGATGTAATGGTATTTTATTATTTTCGGACGCCAGTATCTTGAATATGTGAAAGAGCTTTCGCTGACTGAGCAAATATGTTTTCAGAACTATGTGATTCACTTTGGCGATTGTTATGAGAAATTTGTCTTTTATTTACTTTCATTGAACCTATTTGAGTGCTGTTTATCTGTAAATCTGAACTGAAGATTGGTTCAAATGGCTCTGAGCACTATGGGACTTAACATCTATGGTCATCAGTCCCCTAGAACTTAGAACTACTTAAACCTAACTAAACTAAGGACAGCACACAACATCCAGTCATCACGAGGCAGAGAATGAACTGAAGAGTTCCCATTTTCAACGTCTGTTTGAGAAATGTTTTATATTTATGGTGGAAGATGGTGTAAAGGATTTCAGAAGAAACGTGGTTTTTGCCAGATTGCATTAGCTGATTGATCAAATATGTTTTCAGAACTGTGATTTAACTTTGGTCAGTATTATAAAAAATTATTTTATTTATATTGAACCTAATGGCATTCTGTTTACTTGTAGTCTGAGTTCAAGAATTTTCCATTTTTAAGGAATGCTTGAACATATTAAATTTATGGTGGTAAGATGCAATAAGAGGATTCAGTGAAAATGTGTTTGGTATCAGGCAGATGCATCATAAGATTTATCTGTTCAATGAAATACTGCTGAACGTTTGTGAAGTGGCACATGACTTGTGACAAATGGCCTCACCTTTCCATACCGGTTTAGTTGTTCTTTTATCCTGGGCCGTCCTCTAACGTATCATGGACAATGGACGACAGGGGTGGGGTGTGAATCACACTATACCCCATGTAAATACAATACGACTGCCTGGAAAACGTTACCTGCCATCGTGTGCTGTGCCAGCAGTGAAGCACAGATGAGATGTTGTTACGGTATGGCCGGCCGAAGTGGCCGTGCGGTTCTAGGCGCTGCAGTCTGGAACCGCGCGACCGCTACGGTCGCAGGTTCTGCCTCGGGCATGGATGTGTGTGATGTTCTTAGGTTAGTTAGGTTTAACTAGTTCTAAGTTCTAGGGGACTAACGACCTCAGAAGTTGAGTCCCATAGTGCTCAGAGCCATTTGAACCATTTTTTTGTTACGGTATGGGAGTGTTTTGGTTGTCAAGGTGTGGTACCCTTATTGCGGTTACGAAAACGCTAAATGTAGATAGATACGAACACATTTGACAGCGTTGTGTACTGCTCATAATAGAGACACAGTTCAGAGACGATGATTACCAGGATGACGATGCCCTCTGTCATAAAGCAGCGCACTCTGACAAAACTCTTGGGAGGCGATATACACGGATGCATATGGCGGCAGTATCGCGTACACAAGGTATAAAAAGGGCGGTGCGTTGGCAGAGTTGTCATTTGTACTCAGGTGGTACATGTGAAGAAATTTCCGTCGTGATTATCAACACACGACGGGGATTAAAAGCCTGTGAACGCGGAATAATAGTTGGAGCTAGACGCATGTAACATTCAATTTCGTAAATCCGCAGTGTCAAGAGAGTGCCGAGAACACAAATTTTCAGGCTTTATCTATTCTCGAAGTTCGCAGTGGCCGACGACCTTCACTTAGCAACCGATAACACCGGCGTTTGCGTTGAGTTGTCAGTGCCAACAGACAAACAACACTGAGTGAAATAGCCACAGGAATCAATGTGGGACGTGCGACGAATGTATACGATGGAACAGTGCGGCGAAATTTGATGCTAATGGGCTATGGCAGCAGACGACCGACGCGAGTGCATTTGTTAACAGCACGCCATCGCCGGCAGCGCCTCTCCTAGGCTCGTGACGATATCGGTTGGACCCTAAACGACTAGAAAACCGGGCCTGGTCAGATAAATCCCGATTTCAGTTGGTAAGGGCTGATGGTAGCATTCGAGAGTGGCACAGACTCCACGAAGCCATAGGCCCACGTTGTCAACAAGGCACTGCGCAAGCTGGTGGTGGCTTCATAGAGGTGTAGACTGTGTTTACATGAAATAGACTTGATCCTCGGTTATTTTCGGCCTTTTGGAGGCCATTTGCAGCCATTCAAGAAGTTCATGTTCTCAAACAACAATGGAATTTTCATATATGACAATGCGCTATATCACGGAGTCACAATTGCTCGCGATTGGTTTGAAGAACATTCTGGATAGGTCGAGCGAATGATTTAGCCACCCAGATCGCCCGACATGAATCCTATGAAACGTTTATGGAACATAATCGAGAGGTCAGTTCTTGCACAAAATCCCGCACCGGCAACACTTCCGCCATTTGGACAGTTATAGAGGCAGCACGGTTTAATATTTCTACAAGGGACTTCCAACTACTTGATGAGTCCACGCCACGTCGAGGTGCTCCACTGCGTGAGGCAAGAGGAGGTCCGACACGATATTGGAAAGTATCCCATGACTGTTGTCGCATCAATGTATGTGGTGCAAGGGTTTGTGGACAACAGTCCTACATCTACATCTATACTCCGCGAGCCACCTTACGGTGTGTGGCGGAGGGTACTTATTGTACCACTATCTGATCCCCCCAGTCCTCAAATGAACTGGCCTGCTCTGCCCAAAGCCAAGAAATAAACGCAACGGTACACCGAGTTGGAATGTCGGCTTCGCTCTGGACTCCAGCGTGCAATATCACTACCTTCTCTAGTTTCGCCTCTTGAAGAAGAATGGGCTACCATTCCTCCATAGACTTCGGGACACCTCTCTGAAAGTGTCCTCAGCAGAGATGCGGCTGTCGTAAAGGCGAACGCGAGAATGTTACATAAATGATTTAAAATCTGAAATGGCGGATGCAAGAGACTAGACGCGAACTATTCGGTGAAAACGTACTTATAAAGATTCGAGAACTAGTATTAAGGAAAAAATCTAGGAACGATCGTTCTCGTAAGGACATTGTAGAGAAGTTTAGACTGATGACTGCGTGCACAGGCTCATTTAGGCAGTCATTCTCCCACAAATTCTTCCGTGAATGAGACGGGGAAAATCTCTAATACGTGGTATACGTTCACCTGAAATGCATATCATAGTTCGCAGGCTATGGACGTAGAAATTGTTACAAGCAGGTAGAAATATTTTTACCAAATGTTTCTTTAAAAATAACATGTAACAGTTTTTCAGAAGAAACATAAATAAATAAACCCACTGAAGATAGGACAAAAAGTGCTGAAACATGTCTGGTTGAAAACAAAACTACAGAGGTGTCTTTCGTAACGCGGAATTCCTCTGTAATACCTATAAGAGTTCCGTTTTTACCGATTGACATGCGTGACGCTAAAAACACTGGCATTCACGATACTAGGTACAGAAAGGCAAAAAAAAAGAAAAAATCGACGTTTACAATACTGATGTATAGTGCAACCTTGCATAGCGACCATAATTTGTTCCAGAATCTTACTCTTAGTGCGAATGACTCGTTAAGCGAAACAATTTATCCCATATAAATTAATGTAAAATACGATGCGTTTCATACAGAAAAAGTAATAAAAGTTCTATCTTATTTATGCCATTTATTAAAAGAAAATATACATACGGTATTATCTACTTTATTATTCACGATTTACAACTAATTGGTTTTTACTAGGAAGCTATCTAGTCATATGTTCCTGCAGACGCTTCAACACCCGGCGAAAATGCGGCACAGCATTATCGTCAAATAAATTTATAGCGTGCGTAGCCACTGCTTTATTGGGGTGATGATTTTCAACATAAGAAGCAATCGATTCCCATGCTTTCAGCATTTCTCTTATTGCACCAAGAGATTGCTGCTTTGCTGTTAATGCCGCCTCCTCCTTCTCCTCCTCCTCTGAAGAACTCCTCTCCACAACTTTATCCTGTGAAACACACTGCAACCCCATAAGCTTATCGGTGGTCATTTCTTGGCCGTGATCTTCCATAAGTTCATATATACCACTGTCATCCACTCCTAGTCCCATATAGTTGTTGTTGTTGTCTTCAGTCCTGAGACTGGTTTGATGCAGCTCCCCATGCTACTCTATCCTGTGCAAGCTTCTTCATCTCCCAGTATTTACTGCAAGCTACCTCCTTCTGAATCTGCTTAGTGTATTCATCTCTCGGTCTCCCTCTATGATTTTTATCCTCCGCGCTGCCCTACAATGCTAAATTTGTGATCCCTTGATGCCTCAGAACATGTCCTATCAACCGGTCCCTTCTTCTTGTCAAGTTGTGCCACAAACTCCTCTTCTCCCCAATTCTATTCAATACCTCCTCATTTGTTATGTGATCTACCCATCTAATCTTCAGCATTCTTCTGTAGCACCACATTTCGAAAGCTTATATTCTCTTCTTGTCTAAACTATTTATCGTCCATGTTTCACTTCCATACATGGCTACGCTCCATACAAATAATTTCAGAAACGACTTCCTGACACTTACATCTATACTCGATGTTAACGAATTTCTCTTCTTCAGAAACGCTTTCCTTGCCATTGCCAGTCTACATTTTATATCCTTTCTACTTCGACCATCATCAGTTATTTTGCTCCCCAAATAGCAAAACTCCTTTACTACTTTAAGTGTCTCATTTCCTAATCTAATTCGCTCAGCATTACTCGACTTAATTCGACTACATTCCATTATCCTCGTTTTGCTTTTGTTGATGTTCATCTTATATCCTCCTTTCAAGACACTGTCCATTCCGTTCAATTGCTCTTCCAAGTCCTTTGCTATCTCTGACAGAATTACATTGTCATCGGCGAACCTCAGCGTTTTTATTTCTTCTCCATGGACTTTAATACCTACTCCGAACTTTTCTTTTGTTTACTTTACTGCTTGCTCAATATACAGATTGAATAACATCGGGGGTAGGCTACAACCCCGTCTCACTCCCTTCCCAACCACTCCTTCTATTTCATTCCCCTCGACTCTTATAACTGCCGTCTGGTTTATGTACAAATTGTAAATGGCCTTTCGCTCCCCGTATTTTACCCCTGCCACCTTTAGAATTTGAAAGAGTGTATTCCAGTCAACATTCTCAAAAGCTTTCTCTAAGTCTACAAACGCTAGAAATGTAGGTTTGCCTTTCCTTAATCTATTTTCTAAGATAAGTCGTAGGGTCAGTATTGCCTCACGTGTTCCAACATTTCTGCGGAATCCAAACTGATCTTCGCCGAGATCGGCTTCTACCAGTTTTTCCATTCGTCTGTAAAGAATTCGCGTTAGTATTTTGCAGTTGTGACTTATTAAACTGATAGTTCGGTAATTTTCACATCTGTCAATACCTGCTTTCTTTGGGATTGGAATTATTATATTCTTCTTGAAGTTTGAGGGTATTTCGCCTGTCTCATACATCATGCTCACCAGATGGTAGAGTTTTGTCAGGACTGGCTCTCCTAAGGCCGTCAGTAGTTCCAATGGAATGTTGTCTACCCCCGGGGCCTAGTCCCATGCTCTTGGCCAAAGACACAATCTGGTTGACTGCACGCTCCACAGGTACTGACAACGCACTCCAGCCAAAGCTACTTCCAAGCAGAAGTGAGAGTTCTCTAGGTAAGCTCTTTCCACCCCTTTTCGATCATCTTGAAGCAGGCAACGATGTTGAAGTGTTGTTTCCGAAACTCTCTGAGAGTGAGACTGGTAGCTTCAGTCAACTCAAAACAATTCACGGAATGCTTTGTCGTAGAGATTCTTAAAGTTAGAAATAATCTCCTGGTCCATTGGCTGGAGCAACAAAGTGGTGTTGGGAGGCAGAAATTCAGTCTCGATGAACTGAAATGCTGCAAGTAGGTGGTTCTGCAGGCCTGGGGAATGAGCAGGAGCGTTTTACATAACAAGCAAGACACTGAGTGGCAGATTCATCTGAAGCAAAGACCAAACACTTCATTGCTCCAATCACAAAAAAGATCACGTGTCACCCGAGCTTTGTTGTTGGACCGTCTCATCACATTTAGCCTGCTCTTCTATACTTTACACTCCTTGATGGCTCGTGGAGTTTCTGAATGGAAAACAAGCATTGGTTTAATTTTCAAATCGTCGCTTGCATTGGTACAGAATAGCAGTGTGTGACGGCCTTTCATTGGCTTGTGACTAGAAATACATTCTCCTCTACTGTTATAAACGTACGCTTCGGCATCTTTTTCCAGAATAGACACATCTCGTCACAACTGAAAGTCAGTTGCGGTAGATAACTCTAAGAATCGACGAGCATCTTGAAGCTGCTGATGAAGTTCTCTGCTGCCTTTGTGAACGAACAAGCTGCTTCGCCGTGTCTCACAACGCTGTGGATGCCGGCTCTTCTCTTAAACTTCTGGAAACACTCACGGCTCTCCTTAAACACGTATTCGGATGCAGATGATCCTGACATCTTAACAAGATCGGCGAAAATCATTCTCGCCTTCTCACAACTGATGTTCTCCTTAATAGTGTCGCCTTGCTCATGCTTTTCATTTATCCATGTAAGGAGCAACCTTTCGACGTCATCCAGAATACGAAACTGTTGTTTAGATACTCTTGTCTCTCCTTTTCAAGCTCCTATCTCCTTAATCTTGTCCCTGTTCTTGAGAACAGTGCAAATGTTGATAAAGACCGATTGTATGTGAATGCTAAATCAGCAACGCTCACACCATGTTCGTGTTTTTCAGTTATTTTACATTTCGTTTCTAAGATCATTTTCCTTCTCTTATGGTCGCCTTCTTGCTGCTTTATCTTCGGGGACAATTCTGTGAAGACAAGTTTTGAAAAATGTGTAATCACAAGCAGCACTAAGATGGTAGCGGAGAGAGCGCTAAACACAGACTGCAGTACGTACTAAAGACACGGTTCATACGCAGCTGCCGACAGTAAAAGATGTTCCTTTTGTTTTAAGGTCCCCCTCCCGCCCCTCCCCCCTTCCCCTACACGCGAACGTCTGTTGACGTCACACTAAATCGTCTTCACTCATTATGCGAAACATCGTTCGTTAAGCAAGTCATTTTTTTGTTACTAATTGTTTTGCTCGTTATGCGAATTGCACGTTACGGGAGGTGCTCATCAAAAGAGGTTCTACTGTACTTGGGGCAAATCAAAGGGTGCATGGAAAAGACAAGCTAATATGAAAAGGAGGAGATATATTCGTCGCAGCAAACGAGAAACTCAGATCCTCCGAGATAAAAATTGTTGCTACATCGAGACTGTTTTGGATAAGACTCAGTATCAACGGTGAACATAAACTTTTAACCACATCTTTCTATGGAACACCAGACTTATCGTCAGATGTAACATAAAAATTTAAAAATAGCATAGCTTGCTGGTACATATATTTCCTAATTATTCTATCATCACTAGTGGATTAATTAATGATCCAAAAATCGACTGGAATGCTTACAATATCGTAGATGCTGGGCGTGCCGTGACGTCCTGAGAAAGATAACTGAATGATTTTGTCTGATAATTACATCGAACACGCAGTTCTGAAGAACAGTAATTAGGGAACTAACGTCAGCCGGCCTGAGTGGCAGAGCGGTTCTAGGCGCTACAGTCTGGAACTGCGCGACCGCTCCGGTCGCAGGTTAGAATCCTGCCTCGGGCATGGATGTGTGTGATGTCCTTAGGTTAGTTCGGTTTAAGTAGTTCTAAGTTCTAGGGGACTGATGACCTCAGAAGTTTAGTCCAATAGTGCTCAGAGCCATTTGAACCTTTTTGAACTAACGTCAACAGACAGAGATGACCTTATCAAGGCTCACCACATTGAAATTGGTATCAGTACTCACGAGGTAGCTGTAGTTACAATGTTATCAATGAACCTAGGGAAACTGAAATATGTAGAACGATTTACATAATAAGGAAAATAATAAAAGAGACGATAATGTCATATCTCAGGAAGAAACTTGAAGCTATTACCTGTGGCAGTAAGATGTAGAGAAACTGTGGGTCAAGCAGAGTATGATGGAAGGTACCATCCATGGTACACAGACTCTTCAGGGAGACCTGTGGAAACAGGGACTACCGCACAAGAGGTCTGACGCGCAGCATCGGACTAGATTGGAAGATGATAAATGAAATGCGTTTCAATGACAAAAAGACAAAACGTGAAGCCTGCAACTACGCAGAGTCTTCCAGAAAAAACAACTGGGTAAAGAGAAGTAACTTCGGATTTGAAGAAAGCAAGATCTTTAGATAATTTTAGAGCGTAACGTCCTGTTGACAGCGAGGTCATTAGGAATGGAACAGTCCCGAATGCAAGTCCACTGTGCTAACCACTGAGGCACGCCGCTCGATACTTTTAGGTACGTCCGAGGGAATTTGGTACCCTTAGTGTCATGCTGCACATTAATGGCCTGACAATACAGTATTAATCGTAATATTGGACTGTTTGCATTTTGTTTACTTATAAGGACGAAGTATTGCCTGAATAATGTGCACAAATACTCTATGTGATCAAAAGTGTCCGGAAACCCCCAAAAACATACGTTTCTCATATTAGGTGCATTGTGCTGCCACCTACTGCCAGGTACTCCAATCAGCGACCAAGGGTATTCATTAAACATCGTAAGAGAGCAGAAAGGTGTGCTGCGCGGAACTCACGGACTTCAGACATAGTCAGGTGATTGGGTGTCACTTGTGTCATACCTCTGTACGCGAGATTTCCACACTCCTAAACATCCCTAGGTCCACTGTTCCTAATGTGATAGCGAAGTGGACGTGAAAGGACACGCGTAGCACAAAAGCGTACAGGCCGACCTCGTCTGTTGGCTGGCAGAGATTGCCAACAGTTGAAGAGGGTCGTAATTCGTAATAGGCAGACATCTATCCAGACCACCACACAGGAATTCCAAACTGCATCAGGATCCACTGCAAATACTATAACAATTAGGTGGAAGGTGAGAAAACTTGGATTTCATGGTCGAGCGGCTGCTATTGAGCCACACACCACGCCGGTAAATACTAAACGACGCCTCGCTTGGTGTAAAGAGCGTAAACATTGGACGATAGAATAGCGGAAAAACGGTGTGTGGCGTGACGAATCACGGTACACAATGTGGCGATCCGATGGCAAGGTGTGGGTATGGCGGATGCCCGGTCAACGTCATCCACCAGCGTGTGTAGTGCCAACAGTAAAATTCAGAGGCGTGGTGTTAAGGTGTGGTCGTGTTTTTCATGGAGGGGGCTTGCACCCCACGTTGTTTTATGTGGCACTGTCACAGCACAGGCCTACATTGATGTTTTAAGCACCTACTTGGTTCCCACTGTTGAAGAGCAATTCGGGGATGGCAATTGCATCTTTCAACACGATCGAGCACCTGTTCGCAATGCACGGCGTGTGGCTGAGTGGTTACACGACAATAACATCTCTGTTATGGACTGGCCTGCATAGAGTCCTGACGCGAGCCCTATAGAACACATTTGGGATGTTTTGGATCGCCGACTTCGTGCCAGGCCTCACCGACCGACATCGATACCTCTCCTCAAAGCAGCACTCCGTGAAGAATGGGCTGCCATTCCCCAATAAATCTTCCAGCACCTAATTGAACGCATGCCTGCGAGAGCGGAAGTTGTCTTCAAGGCATATTGAATTCCAGCATTACCGATGGAGGGTGACACAAACCTGTAAGTCATTTTAAGCCAGGTGTCCGGATACTTTTGATCACGTAGTGTATCTATACGAGACGTTCAGTAAGTAATGAACACATTTCTTATCTCGACCAACATCGGTTCAAAAAATTGCGGAATTTGTTGTGGAACAACGTGGAATGTTCCCGCTTCAGCCGCTATGTTTCATGATGTTCGAATTGGTGGCTGAAATATACATAGCCTTCAAAATGGCTTCTGTAACGAAACTGTGTTTCAAGTAGGGAGCTGTCATTCGAGTTTCTTTTGGTGATAAACCAGGGCATCGCAGATATTCATAGGCTCCTGTACATTGCCTACAGAGAGCTGGCAGTGAACAAAAGAACGATGAGTCGTTGGGCGAGGCGTCAATCATCATCGCAACAATGTCGCGCAAATCTCTCCGATCTCCGGTGCGCCGGCCGGCCGTACAGAGCTGTGCGGACGCTCTAATTCGAGGTGCCACAAAAATGCAAATGAACTTCTCCATGACAACGCAAGGCCTCACACAAGTCTGCTCACCCGAGAGGAGCTCACAAAACTTCATTGGACTGTTTCTCGCCATCCACCCTACAGCCTGGGTTTCACACCTTTCGACTTCCATCTGTTTGGCCCAATAAAAGCTGCACTCCGCCAAGAGCAGTACGTGGATGATGGGGAGGTTGTTGACGCAGCAAGACGTTGGATCCGACATCCGACCAGTAGAGTGGTACCATGCAAGCATAGATGCCCTCCCAGTAAGGTGGCGTAAGGACGTCGCACTGAATGGAGATTATGTTGAAAATAGGGTTTTGTAGCCAGAAGAGTGGAGAATAGTATGAATAATTCGAATCGTGAATAAAACTAGCCCACTTTCAGAAAAAAATTGTTGACTTATTAAAGGCCTTTTAGTTTTATCTTGATAAGATTTTAAACTGTGCAATTATTACTAACTTCCTTTAAACGTTACGAAATCCATAACTGCGCGTTTCACGAGACGCAGAAAAATAGCATCCTTTGATTAGAATTTCAGTAAGTGATGTCTGGAATCAGTCACGTCACAGGTACAGGGTGAACATTAATAAAATTGACAACCTGCAGAGACTGATTCCTAACTGGAAAGGAGGAAAGAAGGTCCTACGAACACGTTGCCACAGTAAATGGCGCCGATGAATTAAAATTCCTCTGACCACGTGCCGTGTGTTCCTTGTGTATTGCAGGCTGTGTAATTGACGCAGTGTGCTGTGAGCAGCAGAATCGTTCGGTATTCATGTCGAGAGCAAGCCGTGTTTGTGTGCGGCCAAGCAGATGGAAACGGTCGAGGGGCAGAACTCGGTCCTCCAAATCTGGTGTATGCACAGTCCACCGTCTCCCTGCACGTTCGTCAGTGTGAAAAGGTCCATGATTAAACAAACACCCAAAAAGGGCTTGAAATATTGTATGAGGTGCTTGATGTCTGTGAGGGGACTTATTTTTGTATAGCCGAGCTGCCTCTCGACAGTTTTCACCTGCTTGTCCGTACACACACGGCATCTTGGCTTGTTTACGGCATGAATACTGGACCATTTTGCTGCTTACAGTCCCCTTTGTCAATTACATAGCCTGCAACACACAAGGTACAATTTTTGAAAGGGTGGAGCTTTGCAGTTGCCAAATAAGCCGTCAAATCAGCGATCAGCTGATGGCCATATACATTGAAGCTTCACACGAGGCACACACGGCACTTGGTCAGAGGAACTTTCATTCAATAGCGCCATCTACCGTGGCAACAACGCATTTCCGGACACATGTTCATAGGATCCTTTTTTCTTCCATTTACAGTCAGAATCCGTCCCCGCAGTTTATCAGTTTTATTAATGTTCACCCTGCATAACAGGGTGTAACAGTTGGTGGAAATATGACACATACGCTCCATCGTAGGTAAAGCAGGTGACAAACTTTGGGTTATTTGTGGGATGCTGGGAAAATGTAGCCAGTCTACGAAGGAGATTGCTTCATAATACTCGTGCAGCTTGTACTGAAATACTGCACATGTTTATTTGGAACCTACGTGAAACAGTAATAACTTGGGATACTCAATATACACAATGAAGAGCAGCGCGAATAATGACGGGTTTTCTGACCCATGGTTAGGTACAGCTGAAAAAGCTGAAGTGGACGCCTGAAAATAGACGCCAACTATTACTAGGTTTCAGGAACCAACTGTAAGTGGGGAACCTAGGAATATACTAAAGCCTCCCACGTATCGCACCGTAGAGACCGCGAAGACGAGATTAGATTAACAGCAGCCTGCAGTTAAGCTGTCTTTCTTCCCGTGGTCCTAATGCGAATGGAAGAGGAAGAAAAACTAGTATTTGGTATAATGGGACATACTCCCTGCCATAAACTTCACAGTGGTTTGGACAATATGGGTTTACATGTGGATAATGAAGAAAATGCTGTAATGTAAGTGCCCGCATCTCGTGGTCGTGCGGTAGCGTTCTCGCTTCCCACGTCCGGGTTCCCGGGTTCGATTCCCGGTGGGGTCAGGGATTTTCTCTGCCTCGTGATGGCTGGGAGTTGTGTGATGTCCTTAGGTTAGTTAGGTTTAAGTAGTTCTAAGTTCTAGGGGACTGATGACCATAGATGTTAAGTCCCATAGTGCTCAGAGCCATTTTGAGCTGTAATGTAAGTGGTATCGACATTGCGCTGATATCCTTCACGAATAGATAGATACGTTACACAGGATGATCCTGTTATGTTACAAACTTTCAGGGATGATGGAGAAGGGTAAATACAACAATCTGAGCTAAGGAACTGGTGCGGAAAGAACAAAGTCAAAAATTATAAGAGAAAATCGTTCTGGCACCTTTGACAGTGGAATACACCTACCAGCACTGTTGTTACTAAAATTGTAGGGTAAGCAATTTTCATAGGTGGTAGTATAGACCAAATCAAGGAAAAAATCTCCAGGAAATATGGGCTCTAAAATTCATACCTTAAGAATTATGCGCACTTGTCGAGTAGAAGAGATTGGTTTCACAGTAGTGAAGATGAAGATCTGCTCATAGCTGTTAAGGTATGCATTTTAGAGCCTATATTTACAGGACTTTTTTTCTTGTAGCACCACTGAAATTTTCCTACCCTATATTCTTAGCAACAACTGTATTGCTACATGAATTCTACTGTCAGATGTACCAGAACCATTTTTATTTATAACTTTGTACTCGGTCATTTCCGTACCAGGGTCCCTTACCTCATACTGCTATATTTATCCTTGTCCATCCTCCCTGAAAGTTTGTAACATCATCACGGTATCAGCCTGTGCGTCCTGCTTGTTGCTATATCGTACTATGGGAAAGATAATATTTCGTGAATATTTGGGGTGAAAGGAATGGAAACGAAACGGGATGGGAAAGAGATAGGAATAAAATAATGACTTCCAGCAGCACTGGGCACTGCGGCAATGCAAAGACGATAACTGAAAATTTGTGCCCAACCGGAACTCGAACTCGAATCCGCCGCTTCTCCAGAACGGTTATCATAACCGTCTCTGCCGTCCGGACATGCTTTCCTCTGTCCCAAATACCCAACTTCCCGCTCGCTGCACCGCAACGACGACGCCCATTAACCCACTACTCTGACAGATCAGACACCATTCATATCTTTCGTCCCGTGATTTCAGCAGATCTACACAGGAATTTCCCGCTGTGTCTCCCTCCCAGTCACGGAAATATAAAATATGCCATAGCTGCCATACTAGTCTGAAAATGTGTTGCTCTCGTAGCTGAATGACACGAACTGCCGTTCACGCTTGTATATGGAGCGCAATGCATGGCTCCTTTGCGGTCCAATGCGTCTATGTTCCATCAGAAATGACTATGGCACTCGCTGCGTGTTTACCGTCTGGGCGCTGGCGCTGTTTCCAGTTCCGGCCGTATTCAGCCACGCTTCCTGTTGTTTTCCAGGAATGTCCCCGGAAGACGCGTTCTTTAAGGTACTGTATCTAGAAGGCTTCACAAACATCGCAGCGGTGAAACGACTTCAGAGAACATACGCATTATTCGTCATCGTTTGATTAACATAACGGATTTCTTTATCTCATTGGTTTCTGTTGCCTAACATTAGAAATTACGCATACAATCATATCGATTTATTTTCGGAGAATTGCAGAACTTCTAGATCAAAATGATAACACTTCAATTCCGGAGTCTTTTTTTTTCGGCTTTGCATTTTCGTGTGTCCATACGGGGTTGGCGTGTTATATTGGTTTTGTAATGTTTGTGGTAGTTGGTGGCCGGATGTAGTTCCTGATGCAACCGCTTCCCTCAGGACGGAATTTGTGTAACCCATCGGGGTGCATCTAGAATAAGTCTCATAGTCCGGCGTGAGAACGTGTTCTAAATGTTTGTGTAGCGTGTATCTAAGGCGAGACATGCATGGATACTAGCGCGGTATTTACGCTACGTGGATGTGGGAAAGCGTATAAAATTCACATCTAGGTTTGCCAGTACGCCGGTTCCCGTCATTAATCCACCGCTTGGACTCCATCCAGAGCGGACACGCCTTCCCGTAACCAGAAAGCGGGCGCAATTAAAGCGCTCTGGTATCCGAGTGGGTCATTTCAGTTCATCGATATCTATGAAAGAATCCCGGGTGATAATAATAAGCCGTTTGTTTGAAGTATGAATATCGTGATTCGTGAATCAAAAAGTATACTTTTACTAAATGACAAAAAACTAATTTTACCTTGAAATAGTAGCTCAGGACGCCTAAAATGTGACGCTTAACAGCTAGTAGGGTTCTTCAACACTATTTCAGTGATCTCAGATATTTTTCTCGTAACTTGCACTATCTGGGACGGGTTTATAAACTTAGCGTTCCCAAAATTCGGTGGAGGTAGTGCAAACATAGGATTACATCACGCTCAACGACTTTATGCTACAGCAGTAAGCGAAGAAGGATCTCTGGGTATTGCACTCCATGTGTTGCCTATGGCAGGTGCCGTACTCGAATACGAAAACTGTTTCAAATGGCTCTGAGTACTATGGGAGTTAACTTCTGAGGTCATCAGTCCCCCCTTAGAACTTAGAACTACTTAAACCTAACTAACCTAAGGACATCACACACATCCATGTCCGAGGCAGGATTCGAACCTACGACCGTAGCGGTCACGCGGTTCCGGACTGTAGCGCCTAGAACCGCTCGGCCACCCCGTTCGGCGTACTCGAATACGACAAACACTTATTTGTCACTCACGATCAATGCAATGCTCACTCGATAAAACAGCAGAAGAACTCTACCTTCCGTGAAATATAAGAAATAAAAATGAATATATAAGATTAAAACAATATGATATTGTTTCAGTTCCCATACAGTCTGACTTATTATTATCCTAGATATGACCGTAAATTTTCGCCAGCAATACTGCCACAGGCAGTCCGACAGTACTCTCATTAGTGGGAGTATGCTACAGCAGTAAGCGAAGAAGGATATCTGGGTATTGCACTCTATGTGTTGCCTATGGATGAAGTGGATGAAGTTCTACAAATACCGCTACAGTAAATATATATACAGGGTGTTACAAAAAGGTACGGCCAAACTTTCAGGAAACATTCCTCACACACAAATAAAGAAAAGATGTTATGTTGACATGTGTCCGGGAACGCTTAATTACCATGTTAGAGCTCATTTTAGTTTCGTCAGTATGTTCTGTACTTCCTCGATTCACCCGCCAGTTGGCCCAATTGAAGGAAGATAATGTTGACTTCGGTGCTTGTGTTGACATGCGACTCATTGCTCTGCAGTACTAGCATCAAGCACATCAGTACGTAGCATCAACAGGTTAGTGTTCATCACGAACGTGGTTTTGCAGTCAGTGCAATTTTTACAAATGCGGAGTTGGCAGATGCCCATTTGATGTATGGATTAGCACGGGGCAATAGCCGTGGCGCGGTACGTTTGTATCGAGACAGATTTCCAGAACGAAGGTGTCCCGACAGGAAGACGTTCGAAGCAATTGATCGGCGTCTTAGGGAGCACGGAACATTCCAGCCTATGACTCGCGACTGGGGAAGACCTAGAACGACGAGGACACCTGCAATGGACGAGGCAATTCTTCGTGCAGTTGACGATAACCCTAATGTCAGCGTCAGAGAAGTTGCTGCTGTACAAGGTAACGTTGACCACGTCACTGTATGGAGAGTGCTACGGGAGAACCAGTTGTTTCCGTACCATGTACAGCGTGTGCAGGCACTATCAGCAGCTGATTGGCCTCCACGGGTACACTTCTGCGAATGGTTCATCCAACAATGTGTCAATCCTCATTTCAGTGCAAATGTTCTCTTTACGGATGAGACTTCATTCCAATGTGATCAAATTGTAAATTTTCACAATCAACATGTGTGGGCTGACGAGAATCCGCACGCAATTGTGCAATCACGTCATCAACACAGATTTTCTGTGAACGTTTGGGCAGGCATTGTTGGTGATGTCTTGATTGGCGGGATACTCTACCTGTGCTGCTAGAACATGTGCCTTTACAAGAACGACACAACATGTGGTTCATGCACGATGGAGCTCCTGCACATTTCAGTCGAAGTGTTCGTTTGCTTCTCAACAACAGATTCGGTGACCGATGGATTGGTAGAGGTGGACCAATTCCATGGCCTCCACGCTCTCCTGACCTCAACCCTCATTACTTTCGTGTATGGGGGCATTTGAAAGCTCTTGTCTACACATCCCCGGTAGCAAATGTAGAGACTCTTCGTGCTCGTATTGTGGACGGCCATTCTCAAGGGGTGCATCAACGCATCAGGGGTTCCATGCGACGGAGGGTGGATGCATGTATCCTCGCTAACGGAGGACATTTCGAACATTTCCTGTAACAAAGTGTTTGAAGTCACGCTGGTACGTTCTGTTGCTGTGTGTTTCCATTCCATGATTAATGTGACTTGAAGAGAAGTAATAAAATGAGCTCTAACATGGAAAGTAAGCGTTTCTGGACACATGTCCACATAACATATTTTCTTTCTTTGTGTGTGAAGAATGTTTCCTGAAAGTTTGGCCGTACCTTTTTGTAACACCCTGTATAATATACCAACATAAAAGAATAATATTTGCTTTTAAGACTGTGTGCATTTTGTATTTTCCACAGCACTGAAGTACAAACACTAGCTATATGACATTAGATTGTTGCGCAACTGATTAACCAGTATGGAGATGTGGGTGACTCCCTTACGTACATCATGATCGGATTTTATTCTCAGGAACCGACTATCAGGCTACATATGTTTTTCAGTTACAGCAATTGTTTTTCATATTTTTGTATTTCATCATATTTATTAACCTTTCTACAGTATTACATGTGATTTTTGTCGCCTTTCTTGTTACGTCTCGCTTTGTATTTTAATGGCAACGTTAAACTATTTATTGAATGCATTTTCAATCCGTTTGTGCAACTAAAAGGAACTGCGTATTTTTGTCACCAAACGCGTTTCTTTTTCTTGGTACAAAACATCATCAATGGTGTGTAATGAAATACATTTACAATTTGACTAGCTTCCTATGTCTAAAAACAGTTAGTTACAAAACATGTTGATTTTACTGCCGATATATTACGTCCGATTTTCACTAACATTGAGAAACGTAGTCTGCACGTTTCTACCGTATGCCTTCATTTGGGACTGTGGTTTCTTGCCTAATCTGATATTGCTTTGCAGAATTACATTTCTTGGCGTGAAACTGCGTTAAAAAGGATTCAATGGGATCCGATCATCTCCCAATAGAGTTTCACATTAACATCAACGTCGATACTACGCACATCTGTTACTCTAATAGTACGTGGAAAATCAAGGAAGCCAATTGGGCCTCTTATAAGGAAACGGTTCGGCGGGCACTCGCAAATACGAGACGTGACTTACGGAACGAAGATACCTACCCAGTTTTACTCAATGCTATGAACATCACAGCTGGCATCAGCATCCCTAAAAAAAAAAAGAGTTTACAGTAATGAAGCACCGTTCTCCTCCCTGGTGCAATTTTGAATGCTCTCGGGAAGTTGCGAAGCGACGGCTCGCCTTGAAAACCTATTGTCAGAATCCTTCATTGGACAACTTCATGGCTGTGCAAAAAGTGAATGCGCGAGTTAACAAATTCCTGAAGAAAACCAAGAAGGACAGTTGGAAACAATTTTGCCTGTCTCTAAATAATGAAACCAGTATGGCAAGCATCTGGCATAAAATAAAAGCTTTTAGAACAAGAAGACTGTCTTCCTCCCCTCCTGCTACCACGGCCTGGTTAGAGGAATTCATAGATACAATCGCTCCTCCCACGGTGCCATTTTTAAACCATCGGTTCCCTGCTGAAGAAGACCGCTATCATGTTCTCCTTCGTCCTTTCTCTAAAGAAGAACTCAACGAAGCTATTAAAGTATCGAGCGACAGTTGCCCTGGCATTGATCATATACACTACTCTATGCTAGCACACCTGCCTATAGAAGCGAAAGACTTTCTCTTGAACATTTTTAATCAGTACTGGATGAAGACAGACCTCATATCAACATGGAAGACGCAAGTAATAATTCCAATTCTCAAAAGTGGTAAAGATCCAAATGTCGGTACTAATTATAGACCTATTGCCTTGTCGTCGTGTGTTGCAAAAACACTGGAACGAATGGTAAAAAGGAGACTAGAATGGTGGCTTGAAAAAAGTAATTTGTTGCCTCGGAGTCAATACGGCTTCAGAAAAGGCAAAGGGACCATGGATAACCTATTTTTGCTTAATATGGATATCACGTCAGCCTTTCAAACGAAAGAGACAGCAGTGGCAGCTTTTCTTGACGTTAAGGGTGCATATGATCACGTACAAATACCGATACTCTTGGACAAGCTGGCAGGATTCGGAATTCCTTCACGGACGATCTACGGTATCAGTACCCTGATTACTCAAAGAACGATCTACGTCCGTTTCAAAGGTACAATGATTGGACCTTTTTATATCTCCCAGGGCTTGCCGCAAGGTGCAGTTTTAAGTCCTCTCCTGTATACTCTATATACGCACGACCTGGAACGCATAATTACTCCCCCCACAAAAATCCTACAGTATGCTGATGATATATGTGTTTATTCTACTGCTGCTTCATATCTTCAGGCCAAAACGGCATTAACCACAACCATCGCACACATCGATGAGTGGCTCTCTATCAATGGGCTGGAGATCTCGGCTGAGAAATCAGCAGTCGTTCCCTTCTCCAAGTCGACGACAGCTCGCACTGAAAATCACATTACCTGTGGCAAGTACACCTTCCAAATAAAATCTCACGCTCCATTTCTGGGGATGATTTTTGACTCTCGGTTATGTTGGGCGCCCCACATCCGATCCACCGTTACCAAGTGTGTAGAAGGTTTAAATGTAATCAGATCACTCACTCGTGTCTGGTGGGGAGCGCACCAGAATGTTTCACTCGCCATGTACCGAGGGATGATTCGATCTCGATTAGACTATGGCTGTCAATTCTACCACACTGCGTCAAAGATTCATCTCTCCAAATTAGATACTGTTCAATATAGAGCCATTCGTACCTGTCTTGGAGCCATGCGATCGACGCCCACCAACGCCCTTTTAATAGAAGCAGGGGAGATGTCCTTGAGCATTAGGCGCCAAATGTTATCGGACAAATCAAAGTAGAGACTGCATTTATCGACTGTGGGATTGCATCCCACAGAAGGAATAAAGTGCCAGCCGTTTGTGCCAGCTTTGACACTTGGTCACCTGTCATACATTCTATACGGCGTTCAGCGCATCTACCTGTTTTTGAATATGATTTTCAAATGCTCTGCTCCCAGATCCTAGTCCATTATTTAAGTACGACCTGGCTGGACAGTACTAATGTCAACGTTGGCTTCAATCGTCTCGTTCAAGCACAATGGCCGGGTTTTCTCTGTGTATATACCGATGGCTCCAAAATTCCGCAAGAAGAGTGTACAGGATGCGCTTTTTTCTGCCCTCAGATCCAGATCCGCAAAACCTTCAAACTGCCTACGAGCACTTCTATTTTTACGGTGGAGACAGTGGCAGTTTTGGAAGCACTTAAGTTTGTCTCTATCACTTCCTTCCCCAAGATATTGATAGTATCTGACTCGCAAAGCGTTCTTAAAAACATTCAGTACAGTCGATGGAACAAAACACCCAACAGTTATATCTTGGATGTGATATCTGAATATGTTCGCAGCACACGCACGGGCCGGACGACCCATTTGTTGTGGGTACCTTCCCACTCTGGTATCCTCTATAATGATGAAGTTGATGCATTAGCCAAACAAGCGGCAACCTTAGGCACCGTCATGGATCTGCACCTTCCTTATACAGACTACTTACGTGAAGTCAAGGATCACGCAAGACAACAATGGCAGGAAGTGTGGAACGTTTCTCAACAGACAAAAGGCGGTTATTACGCAGTGCTACAACCTCGGATTCCTTCACAGCCATGGTTCATGAGGACACATCTGGACCGATCCACGATTTCTACCACCATAAGACTCCGCTTCAATCATGCCTCTTTCCCACAACATCTACATCGGATCAACGTTTACAGTTCACCAGCATGTGAGTCTGAACCTGAGTCGGAAGCTGATGTCAACCACATCTTATTTATGTGCCCCAAATTTGACCGTGAACGGTTGGTCTTTCTGAAGACATTGCTGATTATGGGTTACCATCTTCCTCAATCAGCTTCTTCTCTTTTATGTACTAAAGACGTTCGTCTATATTAAGTGATAGTTAACTTCATCAAGAGTACTGGTTACAATCTGTAGGTTTTAATGGTGTACATAAATTATAAATATGTCTTGCTGATGAAGATATTTCAGAATTGGTGTGAATTGTAAGCCAAGACACTTTTAATTATTTTCCAATTCAATTCAATTCAATTTTTAAAACATTATGTACAAAACTGTAACAGTTAAGCTTTTTATTCTTGTAAATATGCATTTCTGTATTTGTTTATTCAATTATGTGTACATTGTCACTATGTGTTGCCGATGGCTAAATTGAGTACACACTCAAAGGCCAAATAAAACAATAAAAAAAAACATAACTCGATGTAGCGCGTAATCTGTTCGTCTGCATTCTTCTGGCCAAATGTGTCAGTGTGTATTTTTGTGTGACTAGCGTAGCCAATATAACCGCTAGTTTTCGTTTTTCCTCCGTCTAAAAATGTTCTCTCCCTCTATGATTCGTCATCTACGTATTATGTCCGTTTAATCATTTACTATGCATGTACTTAACGTGGAAGTGAATGAAGGAATAGTGATGGAATTGAAAATCTAAATGGTAGTTAGATGGGATGTGTTGGGAAGGTGCGGGGCGGGGGGGGGGGGGCAAATACGTAAACACGGAATGCAGCGTAGGGGAAGGGTCAGCGAGTTAGTAAACAGACGATGGAAACAGGGATGACGTAGAGGGTAGAGATAAAATGGACGGGATAGGTGGAGGGGGGAGGGGGGGGAGAGAAAATGAGGGAATGATGCATGAGAAAAGGTAAGCTGTTTTTCCTGTTATCTATGTAGCATTTTGATGCTTTTCCCGTAGAAGCATTTAGTGACTCCTACTGAGTATTTTTGGTATGTATATGATTGCAGCTTTATTGCGATTCTGTAAGCGGTTTGAATTTGCATAGATAAGCCTTATTTTATATGTAGCACTCCTGATTGAATTCAGAATAGTTACTGTAGTTCCTATACATGTTGATGGGGTAGCTGGTTGTATATTTTCAGGTTTTCTTCGATTTATTTAATGGTATATAACAGGGGTGTCATTGTACATGCGTTCTACATCAAAGGAAGGCAGTGTTGCTGTGCAGGGAATTTTTATATCACTTATGTGTACTGTTAATTGATTGGTAGTTCCTGTTTTCCTATATATTTCAGGTTAATAGTATTAGGTGGCTTTTGGTGGCGTTTGATTTACTACTTGTTATGTTGGAGCTGCTTAGTATTTGTTATTGGCTGGTTGGGAATTTTTGTGTTATTGATTCGCGGCTGGCATCTCATGTTGGGTGCCTGAGAGTTTTTTTTCACAACTCTCTGTTTCCGCCTGTCTGAAAACGTCTGCACTACGTTTTTGGATGTGATTTTAAAATGTATTTGAAATCTGTGTGCTGGTTGGATTTTAACCTTTTGATGTTATTTTTGGTTGTTGATTCCTCTGTTTTTTCTGGTTTTTTTTCTATGTATTCTTCCATGAGCACTACAGTGTGTGAGACATTGTTATGATATTTTCTTCCTGCAGTTTTCTATTTAGATTTCTAGGTTTTGACTCATCACAATTACTTTAGAATTTATTGTTTTCTTTTTTAATCTGTATTGCTATGTTTTGAATTTCTTCCTTTATTAATTCTCTAGCTCGCTGTTTACATTTATGTGGTCGTTTCTTTTTTTTCTGTAGTAACAAATAGATGGAATCAGTAGCGAGATGGAATTTGTTGTTCATTTGTTTGTGATTCAACATCATGCTCTAAGTCATTTTTTAAAAGCTTGAATTTTGTCTGTTATGATTGTTAACTTCGATATACACTGTTTATTACATGTCTTCTACTCAGGAGCATTCTTAGCTGTCATATCTGCCCCATTAATCGACTTCCATACGATCACTGCTGCGTCTGCTACACTAGTTTTTCTGCCTAAGAACACTGAGACGAGAGCGTCCTTGGTAAATAAGATGTGAGAGCGCTGGGACTCTACTCAGGCCTTGCGAGTTTTTAACGGGAGCATGCAGTTCTTCATGGCTATTCCGTTCAAGACTGTTCTTCAGTGAAGGTGTGCCCTGCTTGTTTTCGATATGGCTTCCTAATGAACTTAGCCACATGCATTGTAAGGTTACGATCAGAATGATATACAAGTCTGCTCCATGACTTGTCGTGTATCAAGCAAGAAGTACACACAAGTACCACAACAGCCGCCACCACACAGGCAGCTCCACACTGCAGTCTCCAGGCTGTACCCACAAATGCGGACCTCTTTCTACTTCCACACCACGTCCTTCAGTGTGCCGTACTCGTCTGCTGAAAGTATGGACAGCCACCAAAGGGAGTGCTATCAGCTGCGGACTACACTGCTTTCACCTCATACTGGTGGAGATTGAAATTCTTGCGCTGACAGGCACAAAAGACGTTGTGCTGCAGACAATCTCAAGTTCTGAACCAGCAGTTAGAGAGTTCATCTCAGTGCCGCAGCTAGCTCGGCAGAGTTCCTGTGAGACTACATTCCGACCTAGAATTCACTATTCATAGAGGATTAGATACATTCAAAGAGTGTCTGCAATATTATTATCAGTCATAGTGACCACATCGTAGATCACCAAGAGACAGCAAAGTTATTTATATGTCCCTGTATTAGGTATGGGACTTCAACTGCCACGCACCGAACTGTACCCAAGTGAAGTTACATGTCGTAAATACTCTTAATAAAAGTTACTAGTTATTTCTCATTGTGTTGTCGCACTTCTGTTTAATTAGTAAATGTGTCATCAGCCACCTCTAAAGAATTATAAAGATAAAACCACTTTTCCTGCTACTGGGATGATAGGACTGAATTAATGGTAACATACAGTTATAGCTTTCATCTACTCTTGGACTCAAGGAAATATTTCTCTGCAACTACATCCTTGACAAGCCATATTGGAAAGATGAGATTCCTTATGCACTGATGTTGAATGATATCAGAGCGATCCTCATAGTTGTAATTAATGTGAGACATACCAGGTTCTCTTTACATACTGTATCTAATTTGTGATCTACTTTTGCAAGATAATATTTCACTCACCAAATGGTTTTCGTATCTTATGTGTCTTTCAAATCTACATTTTGAAGAAGGTGTTTGTCTATTCCGAGGGCACCACGTGAGTCATGTAACAGTACTCTCGTAATTATTCTAAAACCTTTGTATTCCTGGGATCCTACAACAGTTTCAAGGTTAAAGAGAATTCATATCTTTATTTACGTTTCATTCCCTCGTCAGTTTAATTAAATGAGATACACTTATGTGTTGATGTAGGCACTGGGGAACTATGAGGTCTTGCACCAATGCCGCATGAAGAAGTAATGAAAGAAATGATCTTGTATCTTTAATTCAGTGAATAGTTCCACGCCGGCCGATGTGGCCGAGCGGGTCTACACATTTCAGTCTGGAACCGCGTGACCGCTACGGTTGCAGGTTCGAATCCTGCCTCGGGCATGGATGTGTATGATGTCCTTAGGTTAGTTAGGTTTAAGTAGTTCTAAGTTCTAGGGGACTGATGACCTGAGATGTTAAGTCCCATAGTCCCATAGTGCTCAGAGCCATTTGAACCATTTGAACCTATAGTTCCACCAGATCAATTTCCGCTCTCCTCTGAATTATTCATGTAGCAAAGAATACTTTCATTTTAGTAACATATTTTCAGATCACGAAAGATAAGTTTGCCATGAGAAGGTACTGATAATGTTTGTTGTGATAACGTTACTTTACCAACTCACAACAAACAGGTGTTAAAGATTCCTGACTAAATTCACGAAGCTGGTGTAAGTCTAATTGGCTTACTGAAATCTAGATGTTGCTAATGGGATCTATGCTAAGGTCAGTAATGAGAAAGTTAATCATTGATCAAGAGCAAGTCATTTCAGATACCAAAGAATATCATTTGTTCAAAGTATCTGTGTGTTTTGCGAACCATACCTGAGGTCAGTCAACTGTGTAATACATTCTTTTTCTTTGGACTTCACTCACTTTATAAAGAGGCTATCAGTAATCAGGGTAGTTTCAAAAGGATCTTTAGCATCGACCACTACAAGTTAAGGCTTTTGAATTTCCTTCCTCCTTACTTTTTTTTTTTTTTTTTACAGACAGCAGTTAGTGTTATTTTGTAAGATTGACAACGCTTCAGTAGAAATGCTGTGTTTGTGTGTTTTTGTGTGTGTGTGTGTGTGTGTGTGTGTGTGTGTGTGTGTGTGTGTGTGTGTGCGTTTGTATGTGTTTGAGTGTGTTTATTGTTTAGAGGTTCTGGTTGGTTTATTTTAGGTAATAAATCTTCTTTTGTCCATTAATTGCATTTATGATTTATGCATGTGCAGCATTCGATTTTTTGCATAACTGAAGCGAAAACAGCAGGATAGTTCTATGCCTGTGCTATGAATGGATTTCATAAAATTTTTTATTTAGGATGTAACTCTTTTAATACGTCATAATTTTGTGTGTCAATCAAACATTTTGAGCGTTTTTCCGGATACTTTTGCTGGTTTCGAACTGTTTTCGATCTTTAAATTTATGAACTTTGATGTAAAATCATTACATTTACAACTGTAATTAAATCTTGCGGTTTCAGCAGTCGTATACAGATTAGGATGAATCTTCGTGAACTAATAGTAGAGTCCGACTGGTAATGCTCGCCAATTCAAATTTCGCTCCATACTCGTAAGAGTACCGCCACTATGAGGATGCAAATCATTGTAACATCATAAGTTTCTTACCTTTGAGAGTGGATGAGATGAGTTGATGCTATTCAAGGTCTTATAATAGGGCTATAAGAAGCTGGATGTTTCTTCTACAATATTCGAGAAAAACTTGACAGGAATGTACCCAGTGCACTTGACTGCTGACAGCGGTGGTCGTGAGAATGCAGGCTCTATAGAAGACAAGGTAGAGATGGAAGGAGACCACTAATCAAAGGGAAAGACCATCAAGTTCAGTGTATGGCTCTGACACGTCATAATGCAATTGCAGCAGCAATCTGAGCAGAAGTGGGCATCACAGTGACCCAATGAACTGTAGCAAATTGGTTCCAGGACAGTTCCGAATCAGACGCCCTGTTGCTTGCATGCCACTGACTCCAAACTACTGCCATTTTGCGACGTCAGTGGTGTCAAGTGAGCTCACTGGAGAGTAGAGCGAAGGTTTTTTGTGTTTTCTGACGAAAGTTGGTTCTGGTTCTGCCTCGATGCCAGTGACGGTCGTGTGTGGATTAGAAGGAGGCCGGTTCAGGGCCTGTAACCAACCTGTCTGCTTGTTAGACACATTGAACCTACACAAAGTTATCAAACGGCAGCAGGAGCGCTCTTGTGGTTATCCCACCCATCCTAACTGCAAATCTGTATGTCAGTCTGATGCGTCGATTTGTTGCGCTGCAATTCATGAACAGCATTCCAGGTGGCGTTCACCAATTGGATAACGCTCGTCCACAAACCGCTGCTGTAGCCAAACATGCTCTGCAGAGTGTCGACGTGTTACCTTTCCATGCTCGATCACCAGATCTGTCTCTAGTCAAGCACGTATGGGAGATCTGTCATCTGACAACTCAATCGTCACCCACAAACAGACATGGAACTCCATCCCACAAACTAAAATCCAGCAGCTGTAGAACACAATACCTGCACATTTGCATGCTTGCGATCAACATTTTAGAGGTTATTAATGTACCAGCATTTTACATTTCAAATGACATATCTCAACTGTGATCCTGCAAAATATTAATCACTTAAATATGTTACCCAGACAAATGTTGTTGTTGTTGTAATCTTCAGTCCTGAGACTGCTTTGATCCAGCTCCCCATGCTACTCTATCCTGTGCAAGCTTCTTCATCTCCCAGTACCTACTGCAATCTGCATCCTTCTGAATCTGCTTAGTGTATTCATCTCTTGGTCTCCCTCTACGATTTTTACCCTCCACGCTGCCCTCCAATACTAATTTGATGATCCCATGATGCCTCAGAACATGTCCTACCAACCGAGCCTTTCTTCTAGTCAAGTTGTGCCACAAATTTCTCCTCTCCCCAACGCTATTCAATACCTCCTCAATAGTTATGTGATCTACCCATCTAATCTTCAGCATTCTTCTGTAGCACCACATTTCGAAAGCTTCTATTCTCTTCTTGTCCAAACTAGTTATCGTCCATGTTTCACTTCCATACATGGCCATGCTCCATACAAATACTTTCAGAAACGACTTCCTGACACTTACATCTATACTCGATGTTAACAAATTTCTCTTCTTCATAAATGCATTCCTTGCCATTACCAGTCTACATTTTATATCCCCTCTACTTCGATCATCATCAGTTATTTTGCTCCCCAAATAGCAAAACTCCTTTACTACTTTTAGTGTCTCATTTCCTAATCTAATTCACTCAGCATCACCCGACTTAATTCGACTACATTCCATTATCCTCGTTTTGCTTTTGTTGATGTTCATCTTATATCCTACTTTCAAGACTCTCAATTCCGTTCAACTGCTCTTCCAGCTCCTTTGCTGTCTCTGACAGAATTACTATGTCATCGGCGAACCTCAGCGTTTTTATTTCTTCTCCCTGGATTTTAATTCCTACTCCGAATATTTCTTTTGTTTCCTTTACTGCTTGCTCAATATACAGATTGAATAACCTCGGAGGTAGGCTACAACCCCGTCTCACTCCCTTCCCAACCACTCCTTCTCTTTCATTCCATTCGACTCTTATAACTGCCACCTGGTTTCTGTACAAATTGTAAATAGCCTTTCGCTCCCTGTATTTTACCCCTGCCACCTTCAGAATTTGAAAGAGAGTATTCCAGTCGACATTGTCAAAAGCTTTCTCTAAGTCTACAAATGCTAGAAACGTAGGTTTCCCTTCGCTTAATCTATCTTCTAAGATAAGTCGCAGGGTCAGTATTGCCTCACGTGTTCCAACATTTCTGCGGAATCCAAACTGATCTTCCCCGAGGTCGACTTCAACCAGTTTTTCCATTCGTCTGTAAAGAAATTGCGTTAGTATTTTGCAGCCGTGACTTATTAAACTGATAGTTCGGTAATTTTCACATTTGTCAACACCTGCTTTCTTTGGGATTGAAATTATTATACTGTTCTTGAAGTTTGAGGGTATTTCGCTTGTCTCTTACATCTTGCTCACCAGATGGTAGAGTTTTGTCAGGGCTGGCTCTCCCAAGGCTGTCAGTAGTTCTAATGGAATGTTGTCTACTCCTGGGGCCTTGTTTCGATTTAGGTCTTTCAGTGCTCTGTCAAACTCGTCACGCAGTATTATATCTCCCATTTCATCTGCATCCTCTTCCAATTCCATAATATTGCCCTCAAGTACATCGCCCTTTCCCTTCTGTGCATAGAACTGGGTTTCCATCTGAGCTCTTGATATTCATACAAGTTTTTCTCTTTTCTCCAAAGGTCTCCTTAATTTTCCTGTAGGCAGAATCTATCTCACCCCTAGTGATATATTCCTCTACGTCCTTACATTTGTCCTCTAGCCCTCCCTGCTTGGCCATTTCGCACCTCCTGACAATCTCATGTTTGAGACGTTTTTATTCCTTTTTACCTGCTTCAGTTACTGCGTTTTTATATTTTCTCCTTTCATCGATTAAATTCAATATATCTTCTGTTACCCACTAATGTCCCTCGTCTTTTTACCTACTTGATCTTCTGCTGCCTTCACTGTTTCATGCTTCAAAGTTACCCATTCTTCATCTACTGTATTTCTTTCCCCCATTCTTGCCAATCTTCCCTAATGTTCTCTCTGAAACTCTCTACTTCCTCTGGTTCTCCCGGTTTATCCAGCTCCCATCTCCTTAAATTCGCACCTTTTTGGTTTTAATCTACAGTTTATAGCCAATAGATTGTGGTCAAGTCCACATCTGCCCCTGGAAATGTCTTACAATTTAATACCTGGTTCCTAAATCTCTGTCTTACTATTATATAATCTACCTGATTCCTTCTAGTATCTCCAGGATTCTTCCATGTGTACAACCTTCTTTTACGATTTTTGAACCAAGTGTTAGCTATGATTAAGTTATGCTCTGTGCAAAATTCTACCAGACGGCTTCCTCTTTCATTTCTTGCGCCCTTTGCATATTCACCTATTACGTTTCCTTCTCTTCATTTTCCTACCATTTAATTCCAGTCCCCCACGACTATTAAATTTTCGTTTCCCTTCACTATCTGAATAATTTCCTTTATCTCATCATACATTTCATCAATCTCTTCGTCATCTGCGGAGCTAGTTGGCATATAAACTTGCACTACGGTGATAGGCGTGTGCTTCGTATCTATCTTGCCACAATAACGCGTTCACTATGTTGTTTGTAGTAGATTACCGCACTCCGATTTTTTATTCATTATTAAACCTACTCCTGCATTACCCCTATTTGATTTTGTATTTATAACCCTGTTTTCACCTGACCAGAAGTCTTGTTCCTCCTGCCACCGAACGTCACTAATTCCCACTGTATCTAACTGTAACCTATCAATTTCCCTTTTTAAATTATCTAACCTACCTGCCGAATTAAGGGATCTGACATTCTACGCTCCAATCTGTAGAATGCCAGTTTTCTTTCTCCTGATAACGACTTCCTCCTGAGTAGTCCCCACCCGGAGATCCGAATGGGGGATTATTTTACCTCCCTAATATTTTACCCAAGAGGACGCCATCATCATTTAACCATACAGTAAAGCTGCATGCCCTCGGGAAAAATTACAGCTGTAGTTTCCCCTTGCTTTCAGACAATCGCAGTACCAGAACAGCAAGGCCGTTTTGATTAGTGTTACAAGGCCAGATCAGTCAATCATCCAGACTGTTGCCCCTGCAACTACTAAAAGGCTGCTGCCCCTCTTCAGGAACCACACCTTTGTCTGGGCTCTCAACAGATACCCCTCCGTTGTGGTTGCATCTGCAGTACTACTATCTGAATCGTTGAGGCACGCAAGCCTCCCCACCAACAGCAAGGTCCATGGTTCATTGGGGGGGGGGGGGGGGGGGGGACCCGGACAAATATATAATTTTTTTTTCCTGTAATGTACAACAGAAAATATGCTTAATAATTATAAACCAACAACAGAGATGAGGACAATTTCGCTCCAAATAGAAATCTTAACGTTATGTAATGACTGTTCTAAGCACTGACGACAAATCTTTTATAAATGATACCGTATATTCTCTGAAATCATATGTACAGATCGGCTGAACAGGCCCTTGATGTTGCAAATGGAAACTGCTACAAGTGTTACATACTTTTTTTTTCAAAGCTGTTTTGATGGTTTAAGCCACTTATCACATAATGCACTCCAAGTGTGGTAGGCTTGCCAGTGTTTTGTAGGTCTTTATGCTGACCGAACACTTACAAACCATATCAATCATGGGAGATGTGATGACTAATATTGCACGAAATCGAATAGGAATGAAGGAGTCATGAGGTAACAGCCAGGAACAACCAGTTGGTATGAAGGCAACAGCAACAGCAGTACTGCTATTCAGGATGCGGATGGAGACTGAATGATCGGCAGTGGGTCATGAGAAGTTATTTACAAATAGCAGAAGACTTTTGTCATCTTCTGCGGATGGTGCTGACTTAGATAATTGCACATGTGCGTTAGGGGGGCAGGAGGAGTATATATGACAGTTCCAACAATACCTCGCCATTTTACTTCAAAATTATGGCAAACTGACTCTCCACACGTCGCCCTGTTGAACTGACTCTCTACACATCGCCTTGTTGTAGTAAAATTGTCACAAATACCTAATTCACGATCTGTTACAGCAGAATTGTAGCAAGACCATATGGAAATGTATCTGATGGATTCTGACTAGTGTACGTTTATATTTCTGTGCTATCAGAACTTTGTATTCTGACTGGATAAGTGCTCTCGTGTTCATTTGAGCTGAGTGGATTCTACAAATAGCTCTGTCGGGTTACATTTACATGTTTGTACAATCAGGATGTAAAATTCTTGGATGTCCTAAACTTCACAAATGGACCCATATATCACCTTGTTACAGCAAAATTGTAACAAAATATGCCATAGATCATCATGTTCCAGCTACATTGTAATAAAATGCAGCATACGCCACTATTTTATAGCCAAATTTAAACAAATTACCCCTAACGCATTTCCATGTAACATTAACAATTGTAATAAATAGCACCACAAATAGTCCTGTTAAAGCAAAATTGTAGCTAAATACTCCATAAACCATTACATTACAGCAAAACTGCAACAAATTATTCAAAACATCTGTTGTTAGAGCAAAACTGTAGTTTACAGCAAAACTGTCACAATTGTCCCATACATCCTCCATTTATGAAAAAATTGTTGCAAATAACCCCACACATTTAAAAAAAACGTAGCATAATTCCTGTATTCTTTCTGTCTCACTCTTTTCACTCACACTGTTCTCTAGAAGGATATTTAGACTAGCCGTCACGTTCAAGGCATAGCTCGATCACACTCTTCTACAACTAAATTTAGTTATTCTTCCTATGTTACATTTACAGATGAAGTTTCCCTATGAACCATGTATGTTACCGTAACACATGATACAGCATCACTACAAACCTCTAATATATTTGCTACGATTGCCTACGATTTACACCCATTAAAAAGTGTGTTATGTCTGATATTATGACTTATTAACGCCATAATAATCGTAGCAGATGCACTGACATCTACAGGACCAAGTCTGAGTGTAGCAGCACAATGTTGTGTAAGACCGTTTCATTTTTTGTAGATCGAATCACTCCCACTGGTGATGTCTTTCGTCCGTCCTGATGTTCTCATCTTTTTCCCCCACATACTTTCACGAGAACTACATAATTTTTCCAAGGAATCCCATTTCAGTTCTACTACACACTTTTGTTATGGTACTTCTGACTGACGCTGTATCGATCTTTTAAGATCCTAGCAGCATGGCTGTGAATACGGTGTCTGTCGTCAAGCCTTCTTGATAAGGACAGCTAATACTTGGAAAATTCTCCAGGACTGATGGCACTAGCGCATTGCATGTGATTTCCTCTACAGATGCATTGCATTTTTCCCAGATCACTTTCACATTCGCAAGGGCTCCAAACACTGAAACAATACTCCAGAATTTATGGCACCATCACGTTGTAGAAGACATCTTTTATAGACGCATTGCATTTCCTCAGGACACTTTCATTCGCCGTCCCCAATGATGATTTTGCATGGTCGTTCCATTTCATATCCATAGAACTATCCCTAAATACTTGTAACAATTTTCAACACTAAACATTTAATTAGACAAATTAGATATATTTTGACTTTGGCTTTCTGCAAATCCTTATGATTCTCAACAATGGTGCTTCACTCTATACAACAGCATCGTCACCGAACAACCTTATAATGCTGCTGATCCTATCTGCTAAATCGTCTAAGCGTATTAATATGTCACGCATTCGTCATCCAGTATAACACTGTATTCTGTTAGTTTAATATTCCCCAGTTAATGACTTAAAATGTTTCAATCAGTACGCACCACACAATAGGACAATGGAATCTAGGTGTTTCAGGTCACGCCACGAAGTTTTTTCAGAGTTACGTAAGGTTTACCCACTCAAGATTCGATTCTACTGAAGTATCTGACAGTCTATAATGGTAGCATATGACAACAGTTCGTATCTATTGAGTGGCATCTCTTGGCATTACAGAGGGGCCGAACGGATAACGCCTTGCTAAGAAAACATAATTATGCAGTGAATCGTTTATTGTGACAACTTTACAAAGGTGGGTGCACTGTTGGCCGTAGTTGCCTCCTGCCCTGGTCACGGACAGACTCCCGGTGTCAGACGCTGCGCCAGTCCCTGCGCTTGCATCCTAGCGAGACGTCGTTCGTCTTACGCCGATACGAATGAAGAGCCCAGCCTGGTACAGCTTGGATAGCTGCTACCGGCTGAGGGAGTGTACTCCATGCCTCTTCTTCATGGACCACCCCATCCACGGTGTGGTGCAGGCGGCAGGCATTGAACCCAGTACTTCCGGCCTGGTAGGCCCCACACCCGGAGGCGCTTAGGTGTACCGGACGGTGGTCCGCCAGGAACCATGGTCGTCGTCTTCAGTCCCACACTCAGAGAATACAGCACCTGGTACTCCACTGCTACTGGTCTGCTGGTAGCTCATCAGCTCTTCAATCAGTAGTGGTTGGTGTGACACAGCAGGAAGTTCGTCAATGGAGTTCACCTCTGCGGCACTCCAAGGCTGGCTGGTGCTGCGCTGGTTAATCTGAGACAAGACTTATTAAAACAACATGGTCATGGAACGTAATGTCGTCGACACGGACTCCATTGTTCCGATTGACCTGAACTATTCTCTCCTACTTGTAGCTGGGGCTCCGGTATTTAAAGAGCTCTCCGTAGTTCTGTGACGTGCAGTTTACCGCATGTGGCCTCGTTAGTCTGCTACCCTTGGCCCGCATCTCGTGGTCGTGCGGTAGCGTTCTCACTTCCCACGCCCGGGTTCCCGGGTTCGATTCCCGGCGGGGTCAGGGATTTTCTCTGCCTCGTGATGGCTGGATGTTGTGTGATGTCCTTAGGTTAGTTAGGTTTAAGTAGTTCTAAGTTCTAGGGGACTAATGACCTAAGATGTTAAGGCCCATAGTGCTCAGAGCCATTTGAACCATTTTTTTGCTACCCTTGCTTAATTCTCTCTTAGCAGCTAGTTAAATTGGTCTACGAGTATTTTTCCTAGCCGTGTCTACAGCTTCTTGCGACATCCCACGGCGCGAACGAGCGTGCTTGTTAATTTGCTTAGTCGCTGTCCTCTTCTGTTTTCCCTCTGCGTGTGCTCTCTCTCACTCGGCTACAGCAGAGTTGCAGACTGTGCTGCCCGTCTGTCTTGCGTCACCGTGCTTCCTGGTCCGCTGTTAATCGTGGCGTAACCAGCCTATCTTACATCAAGGTGACTGAACTCCATTAGAAATTTATAGCTTGGAACCGATATTACTTTGTGCTGTAACAGCATGTTCGATCACAACCTCCCAGAGGAGAGAAGTCGTCTACATTAACCATTCTCATCCACATGAAATGAGATTTTGTCTTTCAGTATCGCGGCGTTGCTGGCCACTTCGATATTAGTGCTTTCGTCTTCTACAGTGAACGGTAATGATTTTGGGACAGACTTTTTATTATACGGCTGAGATCTAAGTGCATCATAGAAACCTGAAATGAAAAATTAAGCAAAGTATCCTACCACAGTTTTTCACCAAAATAATAAACGCTCCACTCAACTATCGACAGGAAAAGTCATGCTCACTCTCTTTAGGATGCAAGCTGAGTTAAGTTTCACACTATCACTGTCAGAACTTGACAAATCTATGTTGATTGCTTTCAAGGAGATATTTGACCTCCAAACTGTCAGACGAGCACATGTAATCACTATTTTATAAATAAACTATGTTGAACAGATATTTAACTTAATGCGTCTCATCAGGCCTCTTAAAAATGTGGATCTCCTTGCGCTTTTTCCCAGTCACATTGAATGATCAACAATAAACCACAATTTGAAGAGGGACCAGTTAGTTCACCTAAAAATATAATCATTCTTTTTTCCTACTTAACTGTAAGAACAAAATTGCTATCCGTCTCGGTGTTACACTTTTAACTGTCAGCAGTTTACTCGTCTACATTTTCTTCACAGCAATGTGTGATTTAAAGTGTATCAAACATGGTGTTATTCCTAAGATTATAGCATCATGCTGTAGGTATCTTCAGGACTTCCCCACATGTGTGCTAGCAGATGGGGAGGTTTGCATTTGGGACAGGGTTTCCCAGCCCTTGTGGCATGTGACGTTTGGGGATGGGAGAGAGGCAGCTGTGACCACTATCATGAGTCCTATCTCCATAATACCAACTTGCTTCTGCACTCTGTGCAAAAACATGGTGTAATTGTTACGTAGCAACAGTAAAATTGGTTAAAATGTGTAATTTGTTAAAAAAATGAATTCTGTACCTCAGCAGTGTGACTGTTTGAAGTACAGTTTAACATTGTCGTCTGAAAAAGAGTATGTCCAGTCTCAATCGCTGCATGGAACTACCGTATTGCTGCTGTTTTTGTCTCTACAGCAAATACCAACTGAGTGGTCCTGGCTCCAACGCATGAACCCTAGGTTTCTATGTGTTTTAGTGTAATATTTATGACTGCCTTAATTTATTTCTCCTGCAGTTGCTGCATTTTGTGAGTGTTCGTGAATAAGGCGAGTGTACATGGAGGTTTATATAACGTAGACAACTGTATTATGTCATAAATGGTTTAAGATATCAGAAATATCGTAAAAATTATGTAATTCTTTTTGCTGTTCTTACTAGTAATATTGAGAGCCAGTTCATCAAGTCTGCATTGTAGTGGCCTGCGGGTGAGAGGACACTACATTGTAGAGGTTGAGATGTGGCAGGAAGTGGAAATGGTGGTGCTGACTGGTGATGGCGTGGAACACACAGCTGGAAGGCTACATACTTTTATTCAGCTTGTGCTACAACACTCACAGTGTTGCAGCGTGGAGGCATGAGGTGTGGAGGCCCTCTTGGCCGCTGCAGAAGCCAGCTGCCAGCAGTGTGTTGGTTATCACGTCTCCATCCAGTGTTGTTGGCATTTTTCCACTCAGTGTTATATACCTCAATCTGCACAGTGATGTGGCATGCATCAGTGATGGATCTGTCTAACAGAATTCTCGTGAAGGCATCAAGATGTAGAAGAGAAGCTCACCCCTGTGGGTGATGATTGTGGGTGCTGGAATGCTCAGCAAGGTAGTGGAGCATGGAGGATTACGTTGCCATGAACACAAACTGCTACCCTCCAAGGCAGAACCTTGGCTCTGCTGTGATGTATATGGGAATGGTACATCCTTTGCACAACACCACCAAGTCCAGAGATAGCTGAGTTATCACTAATAGATGATATGATGAAGGTGGCAGATCCATTTCGCATTGGCTGCTTGTTGATCCCTAACCTGGTGGTGACTGATGTGGACCTCACATCGTGGTGGGTGCTGCCAAACTATACATATTTCTGCTAAATCAATATTGTACATGTTAATGACACATCTGTTTTGCCAATGCATGGCTGCCAGTCACATATGGATCAATACCCCTGTAGCTCAACGATGTATAAACACCAAGACCCATCCACAAGATGCACTGCACTTTCTGCTACAGCGCCAGGTTTGCAGGGCATGGTTTGACCTGCCTTGTGGTATGTAAACAGGCATTGATGAAGTAGGTGTACCACTGCCTTAGCACCCATCAGCTACACAAAGTTATAGTTAAAAGAATAATCTTTTAGGCCTTAGTAAAACTTTACACCTCTAGAATTGCAGTCTAGAATCATAATTGAATATAAGACCAAAATGTGCTAAGAGAGAAAATATCTCATAAATAGATTTAACACAACCATAGTAGAGCTGCTATTTCCACAGTAGAGCCCATAATTTAGAGGCAGCATCTTCCGCCTTTCGAAAGAGCTGACCCTGGGGAATCTATCCATAACTACTCTGTAATACAACACTCCACATACATGGGCGCAACATATATTATTTACAGTTTCCTTGTTGAAATCATGTGGCTTGAATCATAAGGTGCAGAGGCTCTCTTCAGTTCTAGTCCATTGGCTGTTGCACATACATTCTCATTCATATGTCATTACGTCAAACTGCCCCTCTTATTGCTACCTACCAAAAAATACGCCACCTCTTATAAAAAATATAATAATTACCAACATCATTTCTCACTCAGCATGCCATCACGACTCTTCTCCATTTGAGCAACCAGTAGTGCTTGTATAAACAATGTACTCAGGGCCCCCATGCCCTCTTGAGATTCATACACTCATACTAGTAGTGTTGGCATCCCTTATGACTACATTTATACTTACCCAAAACTTTATGTACTGTACTTCTCTGTTTTATATACGAATAGTCACTCAGTCTAGTATTATTTGATGCACTGGAGTGTCACACTGATGAGCGGCACTCCATCTACGGCAGACGAACACAGCACAAAACAGAGTCAAATCGACTAATGTGCCTGTTGTTGTGACACTCATAGTCAGGACTGTATATCGTTGCTCCTCCTAGTATTGCTACACATGTTCATGCTTCTCCTCTTCCGAAATTCGTCCCTATTGCTATCTGTCAACGGATTCAATGAAAGAACTAGGTCAGTATCCAATGATTCATTCAGACTGCTCGAATTTTACATTGGGAGACCTGTATCGGCTTATGTGGCTGATACAGCTGTGGCTGCGTAACGTTTAACTAGTCTCTCCTTTAACAGCGGCTGAGAGGTGAAATGTCAGCCCTGCAATGTCGCAGTCTATTCCATTAATTATTAATCCACTGCCATGCAATTCCAATCGCTTAATATCTATAAGCCTTTCCTGTTAGTAGCTGTTACCTACCATCACTACAGTACTGTTCACATAATAAAAACAATTCGGCCCTGTTGTTGGAAGTTGGTTCTTGGTTCTAGGATGTCATGCAGCTAATCCTGATCATCCATTTTACCTAAGTACAACTGAATTTTTCATGTATCTGTGCCAGTCCGAATTACCCTGTTAGGTAGATTGTAACCCTTTCCCTGTGACGATGCTGAATTTCTCCAGATGAAATCATTGTGTGCCTATTCCCGTCCTCTGAGATCAGCAATACTTCCCCTGTTTTATCCTGTACGAAATTCCCTAAGGTCCCCATACTACACGGGTAAAGGTGACTTAAAATGGAGCGGTCTGGTGACAGCAATGCACATCATGGAGAATGGCTTCTGGTGAACCCAACACCACTATTTGCACAAGACATACACTACCACCTAATGACTGTGACAGCCTTGCGACTATTAACGTCATGTCCAGTGCAACCAGTTTGGCCTGTCTAACTCTCAGGTACACTTCAGATCGTCTTTGTAAACTGCATCACCACTGAAGCAACTTTCATAATGCGCACGTATTTTTCAGTACACCTCACTCCGCACTGGATAACTGCAAGGTGTGCCATTCCACAGCTGGTTTATTACTTCCTGCCATATCTCCTGTTTTTACTGTGGTATTATTTAGCTTCCAGACATCAACATCTCCATCCCCAAACATCATTTTTAATATCTTCTCTCCAGCATTCAATCAACCTCTCTTACGTCGTTGCAGTATATGTGCACTACTTCCAGTATCTGCTGTGTCTGCCTCCATAACTACTCACAGACATATGCAACTCTAGCACTCATCCTACATATCTTTAAACATCTTAATACTTTCTGCCTCTCACCATTGCTTGTACACACACAGTGCAACCTCCTCACCTCGCTATGCATCTCCAATGCATTCAAAGTTAATTTCAACTTCCACTGATGACTGATGCAAACGACATCTTCTTATCTAACCAAGAGCATTCCGCTTTCCAATGGTTAGACTTTCAACGCCCCCACCCCGCTTCTGGTGAAGAGGTAAAGCACTGCCATGGCTAAGATTCCCCTCTCCTTTACCTCTGGAATGTGGCGATCTGGGATGAGGGAGCTGCAGTCATTCTTCCCCTCACCCCCCTCCTTGGATAGGTCTGTCATCCAGAAAACACAGAAAGATACGCTTAACTATCTAAATAATATACACCAAACACAAAACAATATTATTTCCACAACCAAATTCTGCTTCCCAACTACATGCCAGTTGTCTGACACACAGTAGTATTGCAGTTGAAGGTACGTTTCAACATAACCCCTTAATAATTGTACACTAGAGAATATACAGCAATGTATACTCTCTACTTCGTAGAACTCAAACCACAAAAATATATCATGTGCAGGTCGCACGAGGTTCTTGCACTCACCTTTCTTCCTATTACTCCTCACTTTCCCCTGGTGGATAGCGATATTTATGCGAATACATCCAGAGTGCCTAGGAACAATCACAGGTGTTCAGTATCAACTAATATTGCGTGAGCCGGTAACTGGAGATTGACCATAACTGGTGACATTGTTTCAATTACCTGATATGGTCCCTAGCACCTGGAAACAAATATTTTGTTCTTAACTTTTGAGATATAATGGCTTGATAACATTACCCATTGTACTAAACACATACTGTGGTAATTTCCCCATACGATTCCCTACCTGCCGTTGGCGTTCCAGAGCTTTGGTGTTTGTCCTCTGAACACTCCTCCATGCGTCTCTCAACGTTTTGGCAAAATGCTTATCAGACTCAACTTCCTTGCCAGTTTTTGGGCTGACCTTGACAAACATCAAAGGCATTTTTCTCCCATAAACCACCTAACATGGGGATAGTCCAGTACCAGTATGGAGCTTCGAATTACAGGGAGGTGATAAGTAAACTTCCACTACTTGAGCCAGTGAAGACGGAGCTATTTATCATATGGGTACCAAACTTCAGGGAACTATGTTCAGACTGTGTTCTGCAGAATTTGCATTGTTAGTGTGTTAGTGTCATGATTTGGCATTAGGTGCTGGTAGTGGTATGGCGATATAGTGTTGGAACACAAGCATCATCGTACATTACTGTTGCAGACTGCTAACTTGGGTCTGGACAAGTTGAGTAGGGCTTTATTTATAAATCGGTTTCATCAAAACAACAGCAGTAGTGCTGGTGTTCTTTGTGAGTATAGATGTATTAAAAAAAATGAGGAGATCCTCTTTCTGCACCAGAGTTTAAGAAAATGATTCGAAAGTTCCAATCAACTGGCGATTTGGGGATTGCTCCTAGGAGAGGCTGATGACAAATTGCGCTAAAAGTGTTGAAGAAGTTATTGTTGCCATGACTATGAATGCTGAACACAGTGTACGATCTTCGAGCAGTGGATGAGCTGTGTCACAGCAGCCGAACATTCCATGGTCCACAGTTCGAAAATTGCTACAAATAAGTATGAAATTGTATCTTTAGTGTGGTCTTGTGCTGTCATGGATGCAAATGATTGTCGCAGTGAGCAACGTTTGTATCTCTGAAGGTAAACAGGGAACACAATTGACAAATGTTACCCTCTTATTTGAAAATTAAGATGTTTTTCTTTCAATGGCTTATTCGTTACATCTCTTACATGTTCTTACAAATGTTTCATTTTCCTATGATCACTCTGTTTCATGATGGCCCTATAAAGTGGCGAAAATTTAATTAAAACCACCCTCTACATGCAGCCACAGCAAATGAGAAATAGTGTCCCAGTCATTTTTATTATGATGCGAGTTTACATAGTGACTCAACATCCTATTAATAGTGTGAAGCACGCAGCCACCCCGCCATTACTTTGGATGTGCAGCGGATTAGTTCTTAATTTATGAACTCACAGCAAATGACATAGTTCATTTATCAAATCAGATGTAAATTTCATCCTTTTGTCTGTGATTACGGTTACCAGTGCGTCAAATTTGAGAAAACAGCTGTTGACCAATTCTTGCATCACGGTTGCTGTTTGCTGGTAAGGAATGGTGATCCTTTCCACATACTGAGAAAAGTGATCGATAATGGTTAATGCAGACTGGTTTCCTACAGGTGTCCAGGTGTCCAGTTAAATGGTCCCAAGACAGAGTAAGATAGTCATCAATGTACCAATTAATTTTTGTTTCGAATTGAGGAAAATCCAATGTTTCAAATGTTGCAAATCTGAATGTCAGATTTCTTCAGGTAGTCTACATTCCAGTGTATTCCTGAAACAATTTTTACACCACCAGAAAAAATGCTGAACTATTTTTTGTAAAGGTCTATTCACGGTTACCCATTTCCATTAAAGGACCATTTGAACACCATGAATGGAGCCTTGCATGTATAACGAACTTTTGTGATTAAACACATCTTACATGTGTGTACAACGGCTGTAGGGATTTAAATATTGCCTCACAGTATAATTAAGAAAATAAAACGATGATTATGCGAGAATTAAGTTTAATATGAGTGAAGAATGTTGATTCTGATCATAAATAGAATTAAATTAGACCAATATTGAAGTGCAGTACAATTTGAAACTAACTTTATTATGAAATGAAGTGAAATTTAGGTTACTATATAACACACATTGCAGTGTGTAATGGCTATTCTTGAAATACTTTCAACACCACCAGGGAAAAATGTTAATGTTGAACCTGCGATGCCCCATCCAGTTTTATCCTAATATGGATAATTGTTTTGTTCCTTAAAGTGGCAGTGAGTGGCGATCTGATATGTTCATAAATGTAGACAGACAGTCACATGTAGTACAGTACTCAGCATACAACCGATGTTAATCGCTCTACCAAAATGAGAGCAAGTACTTAACCACACGAAAATAATTGTTGGAATTACTGTTGTAAAGTCAATTCCATAAAGATGTATGCACAGTTACTTGTAACCAACTTTGAGATGACGACAATTGTCAGTTTGGTGACTAATATGGATATAAAATTGCCCAGCAAAAATTTCATCACTGACATAAGCACCAAAATATATATTCGATGATGAAATACATTAATAATGCAACATATACTGCAATATTATTGTATTATAAAAACCTGCTAAGCATTGAAAATGGTTAACCACTGTGGTGGTACATTTTGTAAAATGTACCATTGTTTGAAACAAACTTGAGCATCTCTTCGACATAATTTCCCTATATTAAGTTTGAAGGCAATTTTCACTAACTACTCAGACCTGATCTTTAATTCAATAGATAACCTGCAATTAAGCAACTACACTTTCAAGAAATATTATTACGTTAGCCTGCATACTATAGCTTTGAGAGAACAGATCATCACACAAAAAAACTGGTCGTAAAAGTGAATGTGTAGCTTCAATACCCACAATAGTATTTACCTTCCTTAATACACAAATTCAGAGTATCTTTGTTGTCTTCATCTGCTTCATGGCGTCCTATTCATGCAGCATATCCTAGTGGTTTTAGCTGGTAAATATCATTAATTTATCTTACGTTTTCGTTTCATGTATTCACCATAAATAATCAATGATATAACTCACATTCAAACACCTAATTTATATGAAAAGTATTGTGCTATAATTATGCACCTTAGGAAACACTTACTGGTGCACTCAAAAGTTTTTAATGAAATAAGGAAATTGTGAAAGCCGTTTGCTTTGTATAAAAGTCAGAAAAATATATAACTTTTGCCAGTGATCATGGCTTTCATAAGATGGATTCTTATCCAACAATACGCGATACTCTAAACTTCACAAACGAAATCGCACATGAGTCTTTTACATGGTGGCGAGCACAGTTTATCACACTGAACAAGTAATGCTACGTGAAGAGTAACTCGGAGCAAATAATAATGGCTCCACAATTGTAGTATTTATTGTTACTATCCTTGTCCAGTGTAACGTTTCTTGCAGTTCCGTAGAATGTACAGCAAGCCAGTACACACTATTTCGAAACTGACAAATAAATATAGCCACTTCTTATTTGGAACTGCATTATAAAAAAAGTGTATGTGATAGCAACATTGTAGTACTAAATACAATTAACCTACCGTTTTTAACTCAACTTGCTAGAATAATTTTAACATACTGTAATAATTTAATATCATTTGTCAAATATTTAATTACAGTTATTGTTTACGATATGCAATATTTGCACTTTAAATTATATTTATGTACCTATCATAGGAACTGCAATGGCCTCTTGTACGCATTTATTGCCAGAAAAATAAATAAATCCTAATTCTGTTTGTTCAGATGATATCCTCAAGTAATTATGCTGTTTTTCCATAAATGGGACAGTGGTCTGTTCGTGGGAGCTAGCAATGTTCAATGATGGCAACACCGTAAGATCTGCTATGCACGCCATTAAACAGAAAGCTGCGGCAGATAATACAAATCTACAAACATCCATGAAAATTGGATAAGATTAACTTGCCAATGGCATACGCCATTGAGACCTGGAATAATCGATGTTATCGCCACACAAAATCCAATTTGAACTCTACACTACATCAAATAACACAATTTTTTTCTTGCGTTTACGTCAGATCTACCTACAACTTTCAAACTAAGATGGTGGCTATCGCCCAAACAAAAATATAGCGATGGTTTACCTTTGAAACCGGTCCCTTTGTGACATAGTTACCCCATCCAACCCAGTCATTTGAAAAGTTTTAATCGCCTCTGGCAACCTTTGCAATGGCTCTGTTTTGTGACTCATATCTATTTGTTGCTCACACTGATACAATTTCTTACATATTGATCTTGCTGGTCCATATCTTTCATTCTTGTCTCCCATGAACAGAATTCCGCCATTTTATTATTCGTCTTCCACACCCTGCATGTCCAGACAGTATGAATCTTGTGCCTCCTTCAGTCTTCTTCCTTCATCTTAGCTGACAGTGTGGCGTCGAATGAAAAAAGACATGCACTTGGCAGCCGAACTTCCCCGAATAGGGGCCTCCCGGCCAACGATGCCATACGCCCATTTTCATTTTTTTATCTTAGCTGACACTACCAAGCATGGCCAAACCTTGTTGTCTCACATAACAGACTGTCACTCACAACAAATTGCGGCTGCACTGTGTTCAGCTTCCAGTCAGTGTTGACGTGTTGTGCTGCTTGCCACTGTGCAAGGCCAGGACCCAGTGCCTGTATTATACGGTAGCTACCGTTCTGCTTAACCCATCCATATTCCCACGTTTATTTCAATGTTTATGTACAACTTCATATTCGAACTCATCACGTGAACCCACTACAATGTTCCTTTAGCCGCAACAGCCATTTAAGAGCTGCCTGGTTGGTTACCACCTTAAATTTGTTCCCATATAAATGCATAATCACTTATACATCACGGAGCATTTCCTTTCTCAACGTCGAGTAGTTTCTCTCAAGTCTATTAAACTGATGAGGGGCGTGTGCTACAGTATCTTCTTGACAGTCCACCACCTGACTCAAAACACACTCCAACACTTGACTGAAATTGTAATATGAAAACGCAAGCACTTTCGCGTAGACGAGAAAAATTAATATCGGACTCGATGTGGATAGGCTCTTCAGTTCCTCGAATGCATCCTAGTATCCTTTTGACGACTCGGTCTTTGCACCCTTCTGTAACAGGGGGCTTTCCACCTATGCAATCCAATTTATAAATTTTCTATGATAATTTGCTCATACTAAAAATGATTGCAATTCCTCATTCCTCCAAGGAACTAAATCTTTCATTTCCTGCACTAACTTCGTGTCTGTTTTAATCCCATTAGTACCAGCTACATGTCCAAAATACGCAACTGTCTCGAAAGCAAAACGGCTTTTCTCAGTACTTAATATGAAATGTGCTGCATGTAACGTTTAAAAACCTCTCATAATTGTCAAATATCATTTGTGAAAACTATAATATCAAAGTAACCGTACATTTCCACGGGTTGAGATTTCTTAATTCCCCATACAACTGCCGGTGCAAAGATGTTGGTGCATTTTTAACCCAAATAGTTTGCTTTTTTATTCATAAGGACTCTAGGGGATCAAAAACGCTGTCTTCAGTCGGTCCTCAGGAACCACCCAATCCTTAGATCCATGGCACAGAAATACAGAGTCTGTATAATTAAAGTTCCAGTTTCAAAACGCCGTAGAAATAGAACCACTGGTTAAACATAACGTCACATTTGAACAGCATACTAGTGACGCCGGGGGGAAATGACATGGAACAAAAAAAATTAATGGAAAGTTTACTGGTAGATGGCACTCTAAGCATCTTAATGTAAATTGGGTCGGCTACAAATAAAATATGAATCGCAATACGACGGCTATGTTTTGAGTTGCAAATTACAGCACCCGTACTGTTCCATGAGCACGACTGCATAAGTTCGGCAGGCAACACTTGTAAGCACTGTTGTTGGGTAAACACCTCCATTCTGCGCCATACCACATCGAATAGGAAAAATCAGTTTTTAACTGTCCTGAGGCCAAAAACAGCATAAACAAAATGACATGGATCCTTAATTGTCCTGGGACCAAAAACCACATAAGCCACTAGACATGTTCAATACGCTGTCCACCGTTTGCAGCCACAAGTTGAAATAGAGAAGCAGCATGTTCCAACAGATCGGAGTGTCTTGGTGTCCACGTTCTGGATGCGGTGTACAATGTGTGCCTTCAGTTCACCTACGTTCGTAGTTGCAGCACTGAACACAATATTTTTCAGATAACCCCACAGTCAGGAGTCACATGGATTAAGATCAGGTGATCTGAACGGAAATGACGGCTGATAATTCTGGTATTTACGAAATTCCTCTGCAGCAGCTGGTTCACTGGCTGCGCAATGTACAGAAGAGTGCCACATATCCACGCAGTCTAAGGACTGGAGTGACGCTGGTGTTCAGAAGACTTCCATAGCCTTTATCGGTGACTTTATGGGTAACAGGACCCACGATAAACGAAGCCGTCAACTCGCACCACATAGACACCTTTGCAGAATGGTGTGTTACGGGTTGATGTGCATGAGGATTTTCTGTTGCCCATATTCTGCAGTTCAGTTATGCTCTTGGAGATGGAAATCGTCTTTCCACATAAAGCTCCATGGCCATACATAGTCCACTTCCATGCGAGAAAGAAATTCCATATCGAACGCTTGTCTTGCTGGCAGATCAACTTCTCCTGAACGTGGGTGGTTTTTCTTTTGTGGATAACAATGCAGTATGTTTCGTAAGATATTATGCACTGTGCTCGTTGGAATATGCAATGTTTATCTAATGGGCAATTCCCTGCGCACTGCATGTTTACACACCACCGCTCGACCCCTCCTGCAAAATTGCGGCCAAATCTGCGACAGATGTCGGATCACCTGTTTTCCTCCCTCTGCCACATTACACTTCAGAATAATCTGTCTTTTCGAATTTCGTAACCATTTTCTCCAGATCCTTAGCAGGCATCGGGTCAACGCCTTTTTTATAGCCCTGAGCGTCCGCAACTTTTGCAGGGCTACTGGCACACAGTCACACTTCTCGACTTCCTGTAGAAGAGCTTTACCAGCAGCCCGTTCCTTCATGGAAGTAGAGTCATGTTGAACGTCTCGTATGCAAACTGAGGAACAGCAGGTCCCACGTGTCCGTAAGTGTACATCTTCTGATGCATACAGTCGCATCTGTTGGTCAATTCTTTTCTGCGGCGTTCCCCCAACGTCAATAATATGCTGTTCAAATTTGACGTCTTTCTGAGCAGTGGTTTTCTTCCTACAGCGTTTGGAACTGAAACTTCAATTACGGGAACACCGTACTTGCGCTATCCCAAGTTGTCGATAGTCTCAGTGGTATTTAGCAACAGATACAAGATGTGACTCTTCAAGCTTTCCCGGCGGATATGTTGTAAATAGTCTTCACGGGTTTGTCAAGACTATTTACCGTGAAGACTATTTACAACTGATACAAGTCTCACACTGTCTGCACTCGTAGTAGAGCTTATATTTCTTAGATCCATCAGGTGACTTCTTCGGCATGACCTCCACAGTGGGCCTCAATGGACTAGCTCTTTCCGCTACTACTCCATCCGCTAACTGCTGGTTAATAAAATCTCCCGTAACTGGCTGCAAATTCTAAATATACTATATGATTTAAGACATAATGGTGCTTCATTCCCTGTAGGTAATTGATGTTATTTCACAAGTGGTGCTGGCAACGGGTCTCATGGTAAAAACCAATCCTCAAACTCAATTAACAACTGCTCCATTTCTACTCTTTCCATTCCCTATATTTTCTCAACCTTCTTCCGTAAGACGGTTTTAGCAGCAGACTGCATCTGATCACCCTTACAGTTGCTGTGTCTCAATCATCCTGACCTAGGATATCCGGATTAGCTACCAGCAATCCCTTGTCAGCTTCACCTCATGGGCACCAAAACCGACACTTTATATAAAATTGCACATCTCCTATACCATTCGACCAATTTCAACTTAGTTTGGTACGTACATCACTTACCGGTTGGAAAGAATTACTTTGATAATAAGAACCATTTACCTATCAAAGGGACGCGGGTGAAAAAGAAGAGCTGCCTATGACGCGGTTAAAACCCAGACTTAATTCAGCCAGTATTTGGGAATGACAGGACTAAGTCGACTTGCAACAAACTTTACACATAATTTAAAACCCTTACGAAAATTTTTCCGCTGACAATCCTCACAAAATGATGGAAGGAAAAACTTTATCATTTATTACTTTTTCGCTGTTAATACAGTAAAACTGCCGAAATAGTCATGACGTTTTAATTTATTACTTTTTGCTATAAACAGTGTTCACGCCTTTTTTGCAGACAGTGTTCACATAAATAGCATTGAATGTATCTACGAAATTATATCATTGTATGACACACAATTCAGGAGATATGAAGTCATAAACATTGAGAGGATGAAAAAATGCAGCGTCATGCATGGTGTTTAATTTAGTACTTCTTTGCTTCTAACTCCATTCGCCACGAACTGAATCCACATATGCTGCTGAAGGTACAACACATAGTTCATTAGATATAACATCATAAACATTCAGCTGCGTGAAAACGAAAACGAAACTGCTGGGCGAAATTCACTAGAGATAGAGATGAACTATATATGCAAATGTGTGTGAAATATGTTAAACATATCTAAAATATATGACATGTGCGCACATGAGCAAAGTCATGCGGAATGAAGGTCCTCCTAAACCCCTGGATAGATTTCAACCGAACTTGGTGCACATATTACTTATTATTTGGAAAGAAGTGCTGTTTAGTAAGAACCAGCAGCCTGCTGTTGGGGTAGCTGTGATAATATGCAGGGAAAAGGGGGTAAGAAGAGATGGGCACAGTTAGGAGAGGACGAGATGGATAGAGAGAGGGGGAGGGGGAAATGGACAGAAAGGGAAGAGATGGACAGTGAGAGGATAGAGGATGAGATGGACAGCTACCCTATCCAGTGCAAACCTCTTCATCTCCGTAATACTATTTCAATTTTCTCCCTTCGGAACCCCGCCTCCCTTTCCCAAACCTCCCTCCAGTGCTAAACTGGCAATCCCTTGATGTCTCAGAATGTGTCCTACCAACAAACCTCTTCTTTCAGTCAAATTGTGCCATGAATTTCTTGACTTCCCAATTCTATTTAGTTACGCAAGCTACCCATCTAATCGTCAGCACTCTTCTGCATCACTATTTATCGTCGATACTGCACTTCCATATGTTGATACACTCCACACAAAGGCTTCCTAACACTTAAATCAATATCCGATGGGAACTAATTTCTATTCTTCACAAACGCTTTTCATGCCTTTGCCAATCTACATTTTATATCCTCTCTAATTCGGACATGATGCCCAGACAGCAAAACTCATCTGCCACTTTTGGTGTCTCGCTCCTGAACTCTGACATGCAGATCTTCATCCGCACGCCTCCAAAGGGTCGCCCGCTTCGTGGTCTCCCACGATCAGGCGTCTTTAGGCGTTAATCACAGCATTCTGACTGCCTTAGGTCGATACGCGACATAATCGAACTTGCTCGAATACAGCGCATGGCAGGGTCTTGTACTACCTTGATTTCAGCTGCCTTCGATAGGGTTGATCACTCTTGTCTAGCACCAGTGATGTGGAATGTGGGATTCCCACGCAGTTTCGTGGAAGTAATAATGCTTCTGTTGCAGATTGCGATGTCTAGGATCCTGCACAATGATCGGCTAACGCCGCCCCTACTGGTACAACGATCGGTGCGGCAACGACGCCCACTTTCTGCGATCCTGTACGGTCTCGCCGTGGAACCATTACTTTGCAACCTCCACGAACGCCTCACCGGGGTGACTGTTGGAAGCCACACTTTTAGTTGCACGGCCTACGCGGACGACCTTATCCTCCTCCTGCACAAAGGCAACGATGTTCAAGCAGTACTGGAGTGGATAGAGTCATGTGGTTCTGCTTCGGGAAGCGTCATTCTCATTCGGAAAGCTCATGCGCTGCTTATGGAATGTGGGCTGTCCGATGAAAGCGTCACACCCCTGTGGAACTACATGAGATGTCTGGGCATTGATTTTATGGCCGGCTTGCGGCGGTCTGTGGCCCTCACAGTGGGCGCTTATTACGTCGGATCCGGCGGAGGTCCTCGACCATCGACTCCGAACCCTATGCTAACGTTTATATCTCGTGGCGAATCCTGCACGTGACCCAGGCATTATCCCATCGCGCCATCAAAGGCCAGATGTATGTTGGCCACATTGGATTCCTTTGTGAGTCAAGGGATGTTACTTAAAGTCGGCTATGAGTCACTCACCCTCTTTATAAGCAAGATGTGGCGACATACTGCGACCAGCGTCACCAGCTCGGTAGCTGCCCCAGTGCCGCTGACAGACGTTTCACAGCCCTTTTCCTACTTCACCTATTTTTTTCTTGAATACAGCTTCATCCAGATCGCGCTTCTCCCTCCACACCTATCGACCGCCAAGATAGCGTAAGCCTTGCTGCAATCTCGGCTTCCGGTAAATGCGATTGAAGAAAAACAGCCACTCGTCCGGTGGAACACCGTGTGGGAGGGCAGTGCACGCCCCTGCTCTGGGATCAGATGTCCAATCCACCTGCTACGTGACGGTTAATGGGAAGCAGATAAAAAAGTTGCGTCTTCACTGGATGCGTCTGGCGGTATCACCATTATGTATCACGTGTGGCATACAGGACGATTCTCCCGATGATGCCGAAGGCGATCGCCAGTCTTTACGAGCGTATGCTGGAGTGACGGAAATTGATTTAAAAAAAAAGAAAAACAGCCTTTTATACTCCTTTCTTGTTTTGCTGTTTATCGTAGTCATTATCGATAGGTAGCAACGCCTCAAGTGATGGAGGTTCCGGGCTCCTTCATATATTTACGGTAAAAGTGGTGATGGCATTAGCTTCTCGTCCTTTTTTTTGTGGTTAGATATATTCATGAATGTGAGGAACTTAAGCAATAAAAAATTTTAAAAAAATGGTCAGCGCGTCTGACTCCCAAGCAGCGGCCCCGAGTTCGATCCAATGTGGAATCGCCTGAAAAGACTTGCAACTCGGCAGCCGAACTGCTCCAGATGCAGTGTTCTGGCCATCAATGCCATTATTATTTTTATAAAAATCGACGTAGCTTAATTAACGAGTCACTACTGCAATTATTAAATAACCATAAAATAAGGTGACAAAAGTCATGGGATAGCGATATGATCCACACGCCGGCCGGAGTGACCGAGCGTTTCTAGGCACTATAGTCTGGAACCGCGCGACTGCTACGGTCGCAGGTTCGAATCCTGCCTCGGCCATGGATGTGTGTGATGTCCTTAGGTTAGTTAGGTTTAAGTAGTTCTAAGTTATAGGGGACTGATGACCTCAAAAGTTGAGTCCCATAGTACTCAGAGCCATTTGAGCCATTTGATCCACACAGATGGCAGTAGTACCGCGTACAGAAAGGCATTGCATTGGCGAAGTTGTCATTTGCACACGGGTGATGCATGTGAAAAGGTTTCCGACGTCATTATGGCGTCAAGAGGAGAATTAACAGACTTTGAACACGAAATGGTAGTTGGAGCTAGATGAACGGAACATTCCATTTCGGGAATCGTTAGGGAATTCCGAGATCCACGGTGTCAAGAGTGTGCCGAGAACACACACCTCTCACCACGGACAACGCAGCGGCCGACGGCCTTCACTTAACGACCGAAAGCAGTAGAGTTCACGTATAGTTGACAGTGCTAGTACACAATCGGATCTGCGTGAAATAGCCACAGAAATCAATGTTCGACTTACGACGAATGTGTCCATTAGGACAGTGCGCCGACATTTCGCGTTGTTGGGCTGTGGCAGCAGATTCCGACACGAGTTCCTTTGCTAACAGCGCGACATCGCTTGCAGCGCCACATCATTAGGGTCCTAGACGACTGGAAAACAATGACTTGGTCTGATGGGTTCCGATTTCAGCTGGTAAGAGCTGGTGGTGGTGCTCAGGTCTGGAGTAGACTAAGCCATGGACAGAAGTAGTCAACAAGGCATCGTGCAAGCTGATGGCTCCACAATGGTGTGGGCAATGGGGTATATGGAATGGACTGAGTCCTGAACCGACCATGGTTACATTCTGCTACTTGGAGATCATTTGCAGTCATATATGGACTTCATGATCCCGTAACAATGCGCCCTCTCACTGGGCCACAAGCGTTCACGACTGAGGAACAGCCTGGACAACTCGAACCAATGATTTGGCCACACAGATCGGCTGAGATGAATCCCATCGAACATTTACGGGACGTAATCGACAGGTCAGTTCGTGTAAAAAATCCTCCATCGGCAACACGTTTGCAATTACGGACAGGGTGCTGAGCAGCATGGCTCAACGTTTTTGCAGGGGGACTTACAACTACTTGTTGAATCCATGCTGCACTACGCAAGGCAACAGAAGGTCTGACCGATATTGGGAGGTATCACATGAGTTTTGTCACCTCAAAGTGCAAGCACTCAGCTCATTCGTGCTACGTAGCTGCAGGTTTTTACTATTACAGCAGCTTAAACTGAAAATAATGCTTTCAGACCCTGTAAGTAGAATATATCTTTCATCATAGATATAACTTTCTAATGTAAACAGAGATGTCAGTCGGCAACATGGCGGACATTGCGCTGTTTTTGTGCAAAATACAAATGAAAAAGTGTATGTTCTATGATTACAAAAGGGAATATCGGGACAACACGCACAGTAGAAAGTAAGTACATCTAACCAGTAATATATAGTAAATATACAACTTGCTAAGTATAGTAGCTACATAAATTTGCACAGGCCAACTGCACCATCTAAATTGTTGTAGATGTTTTAACGATGTACAACTGAAGAGCGAATGTGTATTACGCCAACTGATGATGGGTGAAATACCGAAATGCGTATTGCCAGAAATAAAAAGACGCTGGTTGCTGCATTTCTTAAAATAAGTACATTATCAAATTCATTTCTGCGTAACCATAAATACGGTGGTCCAGATTCCTATGATAAATGAAGACATCAAGCGCAAAGCAAGCCTCGTCAGTAAGCTGAGCAAATGCTTAATAATGCATAAATACAGCACGCTGCCGCAAAATGGGTTGACAGGAAATTCTTCTTGTCTCAAAGTCTCACGGATTTAATTCTTACGTCAGTTGAAAGTGACACAGGTCGAGGTTTCCATGCAGAATGTTTCAGATTTCATTGTGACTACCGCTTTCCTACTCATAGTTCCTCCTGTCCTGGTTGTTTGTCTTTCGTCCGCAGTACGAAGGTATCGGCCATCAAGCACACAGCTTCAAGCATCTTGCAGTCCCTCAACATCTGAAACTCTATCTTCAAGTACGCCTCTCTATCACAAGCGTTGGTGGCGCCGTGCAAACGTTTTCACACAAGGTAACTGCCTCGAAGTGTACCTTTCTGCATAAAGGTGACGTACTGTTGTTGCATTCTCACTCGTTAGGACATACATGTAGTGTATATCTGTCATCTCACTCACTGACTACATCTTTTTTTAATGTGATGGAAGTTAACCTGAAAACAACACAAATGTAAAAAACTTAAAAGGGAACCAGTTTAAAAAATGCCGAGGTTATCTGTAATGAAGTATAACAGTAAAAATGCAAGTCTGAGGTGCGTTGTAAGATCAGGTGTCAGTGTTGGCAACTCCTTTCATAATTCCCTAACGAAAGAGTCTCTAACCACGATCGTATAGACTTTTATAATATTTCGATATCAGGAATAAATCTCTAAATTTGTAGATATCAGTTTGTAAACACCGAGTGTATAATTAGTAATCTTTCATACCTGCCGATAAAACACTACGTGTACGGCACAACGCGACTAAAAGATCGGTTCATAGGACTTATCATGAGGTGTCAAGGAATGGAAGGAAGTGTGGAGAAAAACTGTGGGGGAGACAAGGCTTGAAAGCAGCAAGCATGTTCAAACGGACGTAGGTTGCAGCAGTCAAACAGAGTTGAAGAGGTCTGCGCTGAACAGACTACCAATGCCAGCTGCATCAAATCAGTCTTTGGACTGAAGATCACAACAGCCACATGGTGTAGAGCGACATACATTCTGTTAGACGTTGTCATATGCTATCCAACGACATCTCATTGACTCTTGCAGAAAAATTTATCCTACTATAACTTGAAATATTGAATACACTAAGGAAGCCTTATTGCCGGTAATTCCAGTGTTAACCTCCTCTATCAATGGAGTATTTGTATTTTGTATATGTCTGTTCGTTGTATGAATTTCCTTCCATAACAGACCACGTTTGTAGCGATATATTGCCTTCTTTAGCCACTGGAACACGTCGGCCATTATCGACACGTGTTATGACAGTCGGACGGTTATTTTCAGTTGTGTACCTGTACAACCTATTTACCTCCTCGCGACTGCTGTTGGCCGGGTATCATTACCAGCACACCTCCATTGCTCGCCACACTGGCAGCTCAGTGGCTGGCTACCTTCGGGACTCGTATCACAGACACATCTAGTATATTCGTAATATCTCTGTATATAAAAAGCAATATCCTGACTGACTGATCATCGCCCAGCCCGAACAGCTAAGAACACAAACTTGAAATTCGAAGAGGGTGTTGATCTAGTACTCTAGTTGACGTTTAAGAAAGGATTTTTCGAAATTCTACCCCTAAGGGGGTGAAATAGTGGATTAAAGATTTTTGTAAACATGTCGCTATTTTTTAAACGACCAGGACGCTTAGCTGATTTCTCTCTTCTAGCAGCCGCAGATGCAATATTTTGTAGAGCCAGGTTGACAACTTCAGAATGCCGCAGTTTCCGTGTACGCGGAAAAGGAACGATTTCAGAAATGCGATTTGTCGGTGCTTTGTTTTTTAATATCAGTATAGGTGGTAAAGAAGTTGAGTCGTTAGGAAGTTCATTCAGAATGTTTTGAAAAATATGAAGATACTGATCCCAAGTTCTGTGATTCTGATGACAATAAAGACGACACAATTTATTGATTTCCGTCATCCATCTCTCTGAAGCGTTAGATTGAGGGTGAAAAAGTGAAATGAAAATTGGTTTAATTTTACGACGCTGTAGAGTATGAAGCCAAATTTTAGAACGAAACTGTGATCCATTATCTGATATAACCTTATCAACATGACCCACTTCTTTAAGAAAATGTTTGATGAAAGCATTAGATACTGAACGAGCTGTTGCTTTGCGTAAAGGTGTAAAATACACATATTTTGATGTCAATTCCACTGCTACGAAAATGTACGAAAAACCATTAGTAGAACGAACCACCGGACCGAACAAATCAACTGCAGCCATGTCCTTTAATTTCGCTGGAATGATAGGAAACAACGGTGCTCTGTGAGAAACTGTTGGCGGCTTAGCCCTTTGGCATAATTTGCATTTGGCAAGAACAAATCGAATACGTTTTTCCATATTACTGAAGTAGCAATTTTCTCGTAATTTATGAAAGCATTTTCTGGGACCAAAGTGTGCATAACTGAAATGCGTATACCAAATCAGCTTATTAACCCACTCATCAGGAATACAAACTAACCAAACAGAGTTGTCGACCGATTTTCGTTTAAAAAGAATATCATTGCGAACTAAATAATGCTGTCTAATCGCTACGCTTTCCTTTCTCCTCCACTTCTCCTTAATGTCCTTCCAGATTGGATCCTTATTTTGCTCCTTAGCGATGTCCTGGAGCGAAGACGAAATAAAGTTCTCAAACGCAACACCTTGAATATACATCAAACAATAATTGTTTTCCTTGCAGTCCTCTTCAGCACTTTGTTTCAAACCCATAGGTGCACGTGATAAAGCATCAGCAACAATATTTGAAGAACCCTGTATGTAAACAATACTAAAATCAAATTCCTGTAGGTACAACGCCCATCGTGACAATCTGCCATGAGTTAATTTTGTCGACATAAGAAACTCCAGAGCTCGATGATCGGTGTAAACCTTAGTATGTCTGCCCAACAAAAATGTGCGAAATTTTGTAAAAGCCCAAACAACAGCCGAAGCTTCAAGTTCCGTAATCGAATAATTCTTTTCTGATTTAGAAAGAACACGACTTCCAAATGCAATAGTCCTTTGTACTACAACGCCGTTTTCTTCTATCTCTTGAAATAAATGTGCACCTAGGCCTTTGTATGATGAATCCGTCGCCAAACAAAAATCTTTAGATAAATCCGGGTGTGAAAGAAGTGGAGCAGCAACTAAAGCATCACGAAGTTGTTCAAATTCTGACTGAGCTTCCTCATCCCAACACCAATTAGATTTCTTTCCAGATAGTTCACATAAACGAGGTGTGGCCAAAGCGTCCAATCTAACAAAGCGTCTAAGAAAATTACAGACACCAAGGAAACTACGAACATCACGTTTTGTGGTAGGAACAGCATAATTACGAATAGCGTCTAATTTTTCTGGATCAGGAAGAATACCTTCTGTAGAAATAATGTGACCGAGAAATCTCACCTGAGAACGACCAAATTCAGATTTTTCTAAGTTCACTGTAATGCCAACTCTTGCAAAAATACGTAATAATGAATCCAAAATTTTGTTGTGCTCACTCCAAGAACGTTTAGCAATAAGAATGTCGTCAACGTATGAAGTAATGTTGTCACGAAGATAAACAGGTAAAATTTCATTTAAGCTACGAATGAATGCTGCTGAAGATACAGTAAGTCCAAACGGTAATTTCCGAAACTGGTAACAGTTACCAAAGGCTAAAAAGGCAGTATATTTTCTACAATCTGGGTGGAGTTCTATTTGCCAAAAACTCGCGCGCATATCAATCGTGGATAAAACTTTAATTCCATGAAAATGTTGAAGAAGTTCATCTAAATTTTGTGGACGGTCAGTTTCAGGAATGATGATATTATTTATCTGTCTGGAATCCAGAACCAAACGAATTGACCCATCCTTTTTAAGAACAACGTGTAATGGGCTAGTATAAGGACTGACTGCAGGCTCAATAATACCCTGATCTAACATGTACTGAAGTTCATTCTTAACCTTGTCTCTGTAAGCCAAAGGAATAGCGTACGTTTTCCCGCGAAATGGTGTGTGTTCTTTTACTTTAAATAAATATTGTAAGCCTTGTATAGTTCCCGTGTGATGACTAAACACTGTAGCATGTGAAGTCAAAATTTGGTGCAGCTCTTCTCTTGCAACGTCATCTGGCACTTCAGCTTTCTTAACCTTTTCATTAATTAGTTCTTCGCTATTAATTATATCATCCATCGCGTCTCTGTATCTATTGTCATTGTCATGAATAAACACATTGTCGTCATAATGCTCAACGAAAACATCAGAAGTAAGAAACCTTAAACATTTTGTATCTGACTCAGATCTTGTTAAACACTCGAAAAATTTCAAACATTTCGGCATTCCGGCAACAGTCAAATTCACACTTCCTTCTTTAAAGTTCAAAATTGCCTTATGTGCGTTGAGAAACTCCGTACCTAATATAATTTGTGTACTGAGTAATGGAACAATAATAAAATTAGCAGAAAATTCGTAACCTTGACAATTGAAATTTAGGTTGGTCTGTTGTTTAACTTCTACACCTTTTCCAGAAATCGCTCCTCGAATTGTAGTTTTAGAAATAGGTAACACAGGACAGGCAATAGTCCTTTCACATATACGAAAAACTGATTCACTAATGACGTTCAATGGGCTCCCAGAATCTACAACTGCAGTGAACTCATTCTTACCCACACATACTTCAATAACAGGATGTAAAAATGCGTCTACATTATTTTCCTTTTCGTCTAACAAAATGTCTCTCATGTCTTCCAGGCGTACGTAGTGTAAAGCCGTAGTGTCATTACTTTCTGAACCGTCTATATTGCTGCCAGAAGCCGAAGCTGCTGGTCATTGTCGATTGTTTGCGTCACGTCTTTGATTATTCGCGTCATTTCGCGGATCCATTTCTACGATTTGCACTTGTCTCTCTGAAGTTCTGTCACGTGGAGGATGCCAATTAGGTCCCTCCTGTCTGTTACATGTAAATTCTTGGTTGTGTCTGTTATTAAAATTTCTGTTTTCCTGTCTGTCTGCATAGCTACTTCTTGTGTAGTTTCGACTGTCACTTCTGAAATTATTGTTGTATCTACTACCCTGATTATTTCTGTAGTAAGAATTTCTATTACTGTTTGAATAATTTCTGTCTTGATAATACCGATTACTGTTTCCGTATGATTGATCATTCCGGTACGAATTACCGTTATTATAATTGTCTGTGTAATTTCTGTTAGAACGTCTGTTATTGTCATAAGGCTGGTATCTATTGTCCTGTCTGTTACGTCTGTAATTCTCAAAGTTACCCATATAACGCCCGTTCCGATCACTATCTCTTTTCTCTGAAAATCTACTGTAATTACTGTTACTGAAAAAATTACAGGAAGTGCCATCGTCGTTGTCATACTCAAGTTCTTGCAACAAAGTCCCATTAAAATATTTTTAAAGCTAAATCTATCAAAATTTGTATTTGACTTCTAAAGAAATATGTGTTAGGGAATGAAAGTTTTTATGGAAATATCACCACAAGAACTCAAAAGGCAGATTAACAAAGATCTCCGACTATAGCTGGCAGAATCGCTTTTTGGTCAGAAGTGGAAGAAGATCATGTTTCGATGCCCTTATTGGTATGCAAAGTTAAGAAGATATTGCAATTTTTGAACAACATAAAACCAATTGTAGAAAAACAAAAACAGTCTGTACAGACCATTCAGTCAACGAGAGAGAAACAGCGGGCGCTAAGCTAGTCCTCCACATGCCAAGTGTTATGTTTTATGAGTGAATGAATGAAAAATGTTTATTGCGCAGATCTACGGCTTATTCCAAACCAGTGTGCATTGTCGACAATGAGCTAGTGAAGCAGTGTACATCTTACGGATTCGCGGCTTTTGATACAAACTCCCACGTAATTCAGATTATCGAAGCGGAGGTTACTGGAGGCAAACTCGGCTTCCATAAACAAGATTTCACTCTCGTTGAAATTTCCGTTAAGTGAGTGAAAGCCGACTCTAAGGAGATAGAAACTTTGCGCAAGTTTCTAAATGCATTTGCCAAATGGGATTAGGTGATTTCTACTCTGTAACCGACCTGCCAAGCTAGATGGTGCTGTTCTTAAGACACTGGACTTCTGGGGGAACTGGCTTTAAATCTTAGTCCGGCCATCTGCATTTAGGTTCTCTACACTTATGCATAACACTACAGTCGAATTCTCGGATGGATCCTTAGAAATCAGTCACTGTCGATTTCCTGTCACCTTCTTTTCCTATACAACTCTGTATTCTTCACTTATGACCTCGTTCACTATGAAGTTTAAATCATTTTTTAACTATTCTTTTATTTCGACCTAGGTTGTTGTTGTTGTTATGGTCTTCAGTCCTGAGACTGGTTTGATGCAGCTCTCCATGCTACTATATCCTGTGCAAGCTTCTTCATACCCAGTACCTACTGCAACCTACATCCTTCTGAATCTGCTTAGTGTATTCGTCTCTTGGTCTCCCCCTACGATTTTTACCGTCCACGCTGCCCTCCAATACTAAATTGGTGATCCCTTGATGCCTCAAAACATGTCCTACCAACCGGTCCCTTCTTCTGGTCAAGTTGTGCCACAAACAACTCTTCTCCCCAATCCTATTCAATACTTCCTCATTAGTTATGTGATCTACCCATCTAATCTTAAGCATTCTTCTGTAGCACCACATTTCGAAAGCTTCTATTCTCTTCTTGTCCAAACTATTTACCGTCCATGTTTCACTTCCATACATGGCTACACTCCATACAAATACTTTCAGAAATGACTTCCTGACACTTAAATCTATACTCGATGTTAACAAATTTCTCTTCTTCAGAAACGCTTTCCTTGCCATTGCCAGTCTACATTTTATATCCTCTCTACTTCGACCATCATCAGTTATTTTGCTCCCCAAATAGCAAAACTCCTTTACTACTTTAAGTGTCTCATTTCCTAATCTAATACTCTCAACATCACCCGACTTAATTCGACTACATTCCATTATCCTCGTTTTGCTTTTGTTGATGTTCATCTTATATCCTCCCTTCAAGACACCATCCATTCCATTCAACTGCTCTTCCAAGTCCTTTGCTGTCTCTGACAGAATTACAATGTCATCGGCGAACCTCAACGTTTTTATTTCTTCTCCATGGATTTTAATACCTACTCCGAATTTTTCTTTTGTTTCCTTTACTGCTTGCTCAATATACAGATTGAATAACATCGGGGAGAGGCTACAACCCTGTCTTACTCTCTTCTTAACCACTGCTTCCCTTTCATGTCCCTCGACTCTTATAACTGCCGTCTGGTTTCTGTACAAATTGTAAATAGCCTTTCGCTCCCTGTATTTTACCCCTGCCACCTTTAAAATTTGAAAGAGATTATTCCAGTCAACATTGTCAAAAGCTTTCTCTAAGTCTACAAATGCTAGAAACGTAGGTTTGCCTTTCCTTAATCTTTCTTCTAAGATAAGTCGTAAGGTCAGTATTGCCTCACGTGTTCCAACATTTCTACGGAATCCAAACTGATCTTCCCCGAGGTCGGCTTCTACCAGTTTTTCCATTCGTCTGTAAAGAATTCGTGTTAGTATTTTGCAGCTGTGGCTTATTAAACTGACTGTTCGGTAATTTTCACATCTGTCAACACCTGCTTTCTTTGGGATTGGAATTATTATATTCTTCTTGAAGTCTGAGGGTATTTCGCCTGTTTCATACATCTTGCTCACCAGATGGTAGAGTTTTGTCAGGACTGGCTCTCCCAAGGCCGTCAGTAGTTCCAATGGAATGTTGTCTACTCCGGGGGCCTTGTTTCGACTCAGGTCTTTCAGTGCTCTGTCAAACTCTTCACGCAGTATCGTATCTCCCATTTCGTCTTCATCTACATCCTCTTCCATTTCCATAATATTGTCCTCAAGTTCATCGCCCTTGTATATACCCTCTATATACTCCTTCCACCTTCGACCTAGGTAGAAGTGCAAAATTAATAAGATGTCCTAGCAATGAATAATCCTTCACTCAGTAAAAAACGTCCGTTTTTTAATCTAATGAAAGATAATGTTTAGCATCTGATATTGAAAATCAACAGGTACAACACTTGTTCAGATGATCTGTGACGTGGCAGAGAAACACCAATGGCGTTATTAGTAGCAACACAACTGGTATCCTTAGCAAAATGAGGCTGCAGATAGCAGCATAATTTGCTTTTGGGGAATATTGCATTGTACCGCACTTTACTCCGTTGCATTAGAAGCAAATATAACAACCATCGTAACACGAGCGTGACTATGCTGCTAACCTAGAGTATATTGGATATTCTACCACCAGATCACATGGGAAGAAGAGTAAATCCAGTGCAACACAGTTCACTCAATATTAACTTATTCCATTTCCGTTTATCGCTCGGCCTTACACCTACAATATGGAACAAACATGGCGAATGGGGAGATGGGATGTGAGAAGGGAGTGTTAGTGGAGGCATTCATATGGTTTAGCCAGTGACGTTACATGTCACATAGTGACAGTTGATTTTTATAAACGCGATCAAGTCTATCATGAGTAGGAAACTGTCCCATTATACTGGTTGGACACTGTGGATTGGACGGGTCGGGATGCATCGACTTGGTTTATTGATCCTTATATGTAAGACAAGGAAGGTACACTTATTATAACAAAAACTGCGGCAATCGTTCAGAAACTGTGAGAAACCATTCTATGAGTTACAGCTTTCAGTTTAAAGAAAAATCTTTCTTTCGAATAAAAATAATACTACTTAAAACCAATCTACATTTATAATTTAAGTAAAACACTAGCTTTCATTTTCGGCAGACTAAATAGCTACCAATTTGCCACCTGCTTAATTATTATTTTACTCAAAATCTACGTAATCAAAGAAACCAATACAAAGCTCCGCTATAAAATATCCTGAGTTCAGAACAGTAACGAGTTCATTCGGGGAGCCCACTTGTCACTACCCCGAGCAGAGGCCGAACTAACAACCAGTAGTATAGTAGTGTCAATAACAAGGGGCAACATGTGTTCACCTTGACCTACAGCACGTCTATGCGTGTCCTTCTGCAGCGATAAAAACTCTAGTGAATTTCCCCGCGAGCAACCCCGTCTCCTCGAAGAACACAGCAGATGTAGCAGCTCACCGAGCTGTCGTACGCCGCCTGAAGTGATACCACCACACTAACAGCACGGCTTCGATGGTAGTCGCCTCGGTGCATAGAGACGACCGTTCACGCACGAGTCTCCGTCTCGTCTACGCAGTCCGTCACAACACCGCGTAGGTGGCGCTAGTTCCAGGCCGCCAACTCGCCGAGTCTCGGGATACGAAGGCTGCGCTGCTTTCGTCTGTGGCGCCACTCTGTTGGTTCTCGGGAGACGACAGCTGTGAAGTAGGCTTCACCACTGCCCCTCTTCCGTAAGTAACTTCCGCTTCGAGACGTGAGTGTGCCGTGACCAATCAAAAAAATGGTTCAAATGGCTCTGAGCACTATGGGACTCAACATCTTAGGTCATAAGTCCCCTTGAACTTAGAACTACTTAAACCTAACTAACCTAAGGACATCACACACACCCATGCCCGAGGCAGGATTCGAACCTGCGACCGTAGCAATCCCGCGGTTCCGGACTGCAGCGCCAGAACCGCTAGACCACCGCGGCCGGCCGTGACCAATCCTGCTAGAGTACTAGCGTGTAGGATCAAGAGGACGCCCCCAAAACCCGTTTTACAAGTCACAATGGTTAGATCCATTTCAAGTAAAATACTTCGATGGAAACGTCCACAAAATGTAATGGACTGTCGTAAGAAATGAAAAATTCCAGCTACTATGGTGGAACGATAAAAGATGCTGTTCGCTGCTGTTCCTCTTAGAAAATGATGATACTCTGATCCAGTAGGGCCGCTTTGTGAGCGTTGTTTCAACAAAATACAAGCTCGCAGTTTAAAAACAGTTGTCACAAGTGATGGAGAAATTTCAAGGCGTCACATTAACAGACTACAAAAGTTTAATTAAATTATAATTAGAACGTCGATAAATCAAGTTGTAACCATGAATCCTGTTGTCATTAGTCCTTCTCTATATATTCATTTGTATTGCACGAAGTAATGAGTGAGAGGTGGAGATAAGGGACAGGGATTATAACTGCATTGTGCAAAGTGATGTTTTAAAGGTGAAGGCGAAAAAGGATTGTATTTATATTGTTGGAAGTGAAATGATGAAAGCTGGTGGTGGGAAGATGATTTATGTTAAGGAAGATGATGATGATGATGTTTGGTTTGTGGGGCGCTCAACTGCGCGTCTAACTGCGCGCTTATCAGTGCCCATACAAATTCCCAACCTTTGCTCAGCCCAATCTCGAAATTTCATGAATGATGATGAAATGATGACGACAAAACAAACACCCAGTCATCTCGAGGCAGGTGAAAATCCCTGACACCGCCGTTAAGGAAGAGGTGTCTAAGTGAGAGAACTTCAAAAAATGGCTCTGAGCACTATGGGACAACTTCTGAGGTCATGAGTCCCCTAGAACTTAGAACTACTTAAACCTAACTAACCTAAGGACATCACACACATCCATGCCCGAGGCAGGATTCGAACCTGCGACCGTAGCGATCACGCGGTTCCAAACTGAAGCGCTTAGAACCGCACGGCCACACCGGCCGGCAGAGAACTTCAGGAAGTATATACATTTAAGGAAATGTAATATCAATTTTGTTGCATTGGACATAGTAATTAGTAACATTATTATGTCACAACAGGAAGTATTACAAAATGATAATATAGGATCATGAATATAACTATCCAGATGGATTTCAACTTCAACTATAATTATTGTTAATGTAATCAAGACGATGTGTTACCCAGAACAAGAGTGTGATCCAGAGATAGAAAAAAAACAGTCTACATCCCTAGAATCAGATAAAAGAGGAATTGTATCCTCTATTGAAGCAAGCTGGCCCATAACTGTTATGACTGGTCCTTAATAGCCTGGATACCAGCACTGGGGAGGAGTTGACGTCCAAGCCGGTCCCACACATGTTTTATCGCGGACAGATCTAGGTGTAATAAGTTATAAGTTTCTTTTCTTTCCGTCTATGATCACAAAACTGTTTGGTCCTTTAACTACCAACTTCGCTCAACGACAACAGTCCTCATGCTCTAATATGATGAAGCCATAGAAAACACACAAAACCAGCATAGAATCGTCGTACATATTTAAAATACGGTGTAAAATTTGTGCGATAATGCAAAGCTGATTTTGTGTGTACTTTTTTTTAACGATACCACTATGGGTTCATCATGCTAGGACTAGTTTTAAAACTGATCTGAAGGTGGTCATTGCTGACCGAAAGCGGTAGTCTAAAGATCAAACAGTTTTTTGATCAAAAAATGGAAACAAAGAAAATTATTTTACACTTTCTGAGTCAGCGTCCTGTCGAGACTATGTCGCAGCTTGTGCGGTATGGGTATCTTGCTGGCCACAAGAGTACCTCTGCATCATGCAAACAGTTCCAAGCACATGTTCAGTGTGTAGACGAGCAGTGCTCTGTTAAAAAATGCCACTACCATACTGTCGCATGAGGAGTAACACACAAGGACGCAGGGTGCCCGTAACATACCGTTGTGGCGCCAGTCTTACCTCATTCACTATCAGCCATAACCTGAGATCATACCCGATGGCTGCCCGTACCATGACACCAGGAGTAACACCTCTGTACGTCTTCAAAGTACTGGAAAAATTGACCCCTCTCGAGGCAGCCCGGCGATGGCCACCTGGAGTACTGCAGAACAGCGAGACCCCGTTGAACACGAATGCGGCACCATTCTACAGCAGCCCATGCTTCGCGGTCACAGCACCATTCCAAAAATAGCCGTTTGTATTATGATGTTGAAGCCAGCCTAGTCAAGCTGCTCCTAGCCTCCGACCGATCGTGTGGGATCACGCAGAACGTTGCAGGTTGTCTATTGCTTGTTCTTGGATGTCAGGGTCAGATGTTAAGGGGTTATAACGCGATGTGAAGTGGCTCTTACGTGCCTGGTGCATAATTTGGCGATTCTTCGTTGTGGTGGTCAGAATGTAGTCGACGATTAGTCATGCCTTTATGTCCCCACACAGTCCAACTTGGCACTACTGTCACATCCAAATATCTCACAAGTATAGACTATTGCAGGATTCGACCAGCCGGCCACATTAAGAACCACAATGAGGCCAGTCACAAACTCTGTCAGGTGCTGATAATGCTGTCTCATAACCGTAAACGGCACCTCCGTGTTCTTCACAGCCACCACTCAACATCTGATACTGTTCATGCTCCTTGTAAGTCATACCAGGCCAGGTAACGCCGCAAAAGACGAACAACATTAGTGCACTTTGGAGCCCGTTCTATCAGTCACAGAGAATTAAAATTCTAAAATCATTTACACATCCGACTGCAGTATGTCCGTGTACGAAGTTACACTGACATCCGCTCATGTCTTTTGGGTGTTTAACATATTTGTTAGGCAATTGCTCTTTACTTTACAGCCCGATGGCAGTGCCGACGACGGTTGGATCTTTTTCTTATTCGCCGGTGATGAATCCACATCGATACTTTCTTTGCTCCTTTGTCTAGGAGTCATAGTGGTACATCTAGCATTCACTCATGGTAAATTACCAGCTAATAAAATGTCGATTGTCCTGCCACAGATATCAAATTTCCGTAAGTGCCTCGGTTACGAGGACATTTTTAAGGACGGTGAGTGGTCGCGGAACGACATTGGTTATGTTCAAAATTTAATGTAAAATGACAAATTTTCACTTTTTCTGCCTTAGCCGTGATTACGTCGGTCTTCGGCTTCTAAGGCCTCCACATTTCGGTTGCTCACAGAGAAATGGACTTCTGCTTCGTTCTTCGTCATGAAGATTTTCTTTACCTCACTGGAAGCACCTGTGCCACCTACACATTGTGCCATAATGATGTTGCATTGTTGCCGCAGACATCCATCAACTCAGCATGGATTGTTGCAGCGTTGTTCCCCTACGAATGCACGAAGACACTTAACATACCATGCTCCACTTTCTTAGTGGACTGTATCGTACGGTTGCGGTGCTGTGGCGCAGGAATTTTAACGTGTACCAGAACTGCTGACATGTACGTAACAGAAACGTAATCACCTAACACTGAAACGTCCCCTTAGAACAATTATACACGACTGTGCTTAAACTGACACACGATATTTTTTAGCGCAACGCAATCTGACTTTCAAAAATCCCTACAAAAGAATGGCCCTGACTAACATTAACCTATACCTTTCACAAATCACTTACCTCACAAAAACCTTCGTTACTCGAACTACTGCAATACGGCGAGCGCCACTACTGCCAGCTAAATAAAAGATTCAAACTACTGAAGGCACTAACTACTGATAGACATAGTTAGCAAATGAAAGATTTTAATAGAGAACAAACAATGTATTTACCTTAATAGTCATCAAAAGTCATAATATATACAGCAGCTCATGACATCCATTTTTACAAATTTCAAAACTCCGCCATTTCTCTCCCCACATCCACCACTGCTGGCGGCTCACCTCCAACTGCGCAACGCTACGCGCTGTTCACATCCAGCTGCCGCTGCCCAACACTACAATGGCAGACAACAATGCAAACTAGCCACAGACTGCACACAGCACAGCCAGTGATTTTCATACAGAGCGCTACGTAACGTTGCCAATAAGAAAACATAAACAGCCTACTTACAACACATGTTTTCAAGGTGACAGCGTAAGCTTTATGACTCCCCCCTCGTATATAGCCCTACCGTTGTGGCTAATGATCACGCACAACACGGGGCTGCGTTTGAGCATTTGTATATGCTCTCAAAAACATTATTTCTGCTTCAGTGATGTGTTGTGTTTGTACTAACTCCAGATAAGGTAATTTCTAAGATATTTTATGTACGAAACAGCGCGAAATGAAAAAAAGTATTTCATTTTCAGTGAACATAAGCTCATTGATAAATTATACATATTCTTCATATTCCTGGCCTGTTATTCCATCTTCACACGATCGACATATTAATCTGAATCTCGTTTTATCAATGCTAATGGTAGACGGTGGCTGGTTGTTCTGTACATCAAGAATCACTCTGCCCAAAATTTTCGAGTATGGAAGATGTGAAGAAACTGGTAATTCGAATAGTAAAATATCTGAAGTCGCACCTAATATTCCGTTATCGGTTACCAACAGTTTTCGATGGAATAGACTGAAGAGTATGCAGATTATACTGGGGTGACAAAAGTCATGGGACACCTCCTAATATCGTGTCGCATCTGCTTTTGCCCCGCATTGTGCAACAGCTCGACGTAACATGGACTCAACAAGTCGTTGAAATCCCCCTGCAGAAATATTGAGCCAAGCTGCATCTACAGCTGTGCAAAACTGCGAAAGTGTTGCCGGTGCCCAATTTTGTGCACGAACTGACCTCTCGATTACGTCCCATAGACGTTCGATAGGGTTCATGTCGAGCGGTCTGCGTGGCCGGGTCATTCGCTCGAATTTTTCAAACCAATCGCGAACGATTGTCACCCGGTAACACGGCGCATTGTCATCCATGAAAATTCCATAGTTGTTTGGGAACAAGAACTCAGTGAATGGCTGCAAATAGTCTCCAAGTAGCCGACATAACCATGTAAACACAGCTCACACCATTATGGAGCCACCATCAGCTTGCACAGTGCCTTATTGACAACCTGGATCCGTGGCTTCGTGGAGTCTGCGCCACACTCTTACCAACCGAAATCGGGACTCATCTGACCGGGCCACGATTGTCCAATCTCCTAGAGCCAAACCGGTATGGACACGAGCACAGGAGAAGCGCTGCAGGCCGTTTCGTGCCGTTAGAAAAGGCACTCGCGTCAGTCGTCTGCTGCCATAGCCCATTTAAGACAAATTTCGCCGCTCTGCCCTAACGGCCACGTACGTCCCTCATTGATGTGGACGGTTACTTCACACAGCATCGCTTGTCTGTTATCACTGAAAACTTTACGCAAACGCCGCTGCTCTGAGTAATTAAGTGAAGGCGGTTGGCTTCTGCCTTAAATTTGGTATTCTCGGCACACTCTTGACACTGTGGATCTCAGAGTATTTTAATTCTCCAACAAATTGCGAAATGGAATGTCCCGTGCGTCTGGCTCCAACTGCTATTCTGCGTTCAAGTTATGTTAATTCCAGTCGTGTGGCCATGAATCGCCTAAGTAGAAATGATAACTCCGCCAATGCACTGCCCTTTTATATGCTGTGTACGCGATGCTACCGCAATCTGTATTAAGTGCCTATTATTTGACCTCGACTTCTGTCACCTCGTTGTTCAGACTTCTGAAAATGGCGTTGGTTAAGTCAAAGGACATGCCTGGAACGATTTTTCAAATTTGAAACTCTCCATTGTTGAATTTATAAAGGCAAAAGGAGTTCAGTACCGAAAATTATAACATCCAGAACGGATTGCAGTTCTCGTATTTAAGTGGATCTGACTGGACAGTTATCCACAGTAAACCATTTCAAGGTGAGAACAATTAATTTCTCATTTGATGTGGATACATTTAAAAAGAAGGTTGCATCGGAGAAGGGATAAAGTCTGACCAACAGCCCAGTTCGCTAAGCTCACCAGCTTTAAAGAAAAGGTGAGGTTTGAAGAATTAATTGCGGTCCTGGAAGATTTACAAGGATAGTTTCCTCAACGTTAAGTAGGACACTGCGAATCTCATATCTGTTTCCGAGCTCTTTTCGAGACTGTTTGCCCTTTAAGATGAAAGTGCCCCTGTACATGTACAGATGTAACTTATCCATCTGAAACCGTAATTCTCATTTTAATACAAATCTTTTTACATTAAAACGCTCCAGGAGATTTACATTACTCATGAAGAGGCTCCAATTCTCCAAAATAAGGTTTCAAAAGTCTTACAATATTTCGAACAACATACTTAAGTGAAAGACCTTTTTCCGATTACGAAACTAAATAAGTCACGATTACGTGGAAACCTGAGTTCGAAAATCTGTAAAATTGTCTGTGTCTGTCTGTATGCAGATAGTTTGTACCAGATAAAAATTATATTGTGTCTTTGGTGCACCAAAAATTATTAAATAATACTGAAAATTAGTTTTGTTTGTGATCTGCGTTGTTGATAGAGTGACATTAAAATGCAGCGCGTTCGCAATTTCCCCCTCTTTCCCCTCCTTGTGTGGCATGGTGGTGGGGGAAGTGTGCAGCAAGACTGGGCGCTATGGCACTCGTGCCAGGGTAGGTCTAGTGAGCCAAATTCTGGGCCGCTCCTGATGTACCTGTACCAAGAAGTTTATTGCAAATTCTCAATGACCAGCAACATTCCCTTCTTCTGTATCTTCATCTGAAAGCAGCACTTAGCCGGCTGGGGTGGCCAAGCGGTTAAAGGCGCTACAGTCTGGAACCGCGCGACCGCTGCGGTCGCAGGTTCAAATCCTGCCTCGGGCATGGATGTGTGTGATGTCCTTAGGTTAGTTAGGTTTAAGTAGTTCTAAGTTCTAGGGGACTGAAGACCGTAGAAGTTAAGTTCCATAGTGCTCAGAGCCATTTGAACCAGAGTAGCACTTACATCCACTGCCCACATTTGTTCGATATATTCCGATCTCTATCCCCTAAAGCAAATTTTTCCGTTCTACAATCCTGTCCAATTCCATAACAGTCATTCCCTGATATCTGTCGTCGTTTCACTTCTTGTAGTTGTGTTTCCTGTATTAAATTTTCTTCGCCGATTCAGCGAAGAATCTCGCTATTTCTTATTTTATCAAGTCACTTACACTGACGGAAAAAATCACAACACCAAGAAGGATTTCTACGAAATAAGCGAAAGTTGGTAGGCATGTTTCTACATCTGAAAGATGATATCTAATCAAATTTCGGCCCTGTCGGTTGACAGTGAAGGTACAGGAGGTAGGCAAAATAATGTGAACATCTGTACTTACTTGGAAATGGTTTATTAATAAGGGGATGGACCCCCCATTTTCCCATAATACATCTGCGATTCTTCTTGGAATACTGGGATATAGTGAATGTATAATCTCCAGTTGAATGTTACGTCATTCTTCGATCGAACCTCTTCTAATTCCTGTAGTGATGAGGGAGACGGAAATCTGCGCTGGAGTCTGTGCTCCAATGTTCAAATCCGGTGGCTGTGCTGGCCAGAGAAACGCTGCAGTTCAGTTGCAAGTTCCTCATACCACGATTTTACTGTCCTGGCTGGGTTAATGGGTGCATTATCGTCCTAAAATATGGCATTATTGTTGGGGAACAACATTTGAATCATGCGGTGCACCTGATCACCTAAAATGTTCGCATAATCGTTGGCTGTCACACGGCCTTTGAGAGTAATGATGGGACCAGGAGAATACCATTATATGGTTGCCTACACCATAACACTTCTATCTCCACGCTTAACCGTTGGAATCATGCTTTCAGGATAGTAGGCTTCAAATGGTTCAAATGGCTCTGAGCACTATGGGACTTAACATCTGAGGTCATCAGTCCCCTAAAACTTAGAACTAGTTAAACCTAACTAACCTAAGGACATCACATACATCCATGCCCGAGGCAGGATTCGAACCTGCGACCGTATCAGACGCGCGGTTCCGGACTGAAGTGCCTAGAACCGCTCACTGACAGCGGCCGGCTTTGTAGGCTTCTTTTGGTGTTCTCCAGACATAAACCCTGGCCGATCTTGGAAAACATTGACTCGTCGGACCATACGACGTATTTCCACTGATCAGCCGTCCAGAATTTATTCTCCTGACACCATGTTTTATGCCTCTTTTCGTTGATTGTCGTCACCAGTGGTTTCGGTATAGCAGCTCGTCCATGAATATTCGCTTTATGGAGTTCTTGGCGGACGGTGTCGACAGATACGGGAAGATGGCTATTGAGCTCTGTAGTCACTTTAGCCGCCATAGGTTTGTGTTGCTTCGACACAATTCGTGTTAGAGTACGACGATCCCTGTCATTTAGTTTTGATTTGGCCGCCTATTACGTTTACACGATGATGTCTTTCCATGTTTTGTGTAGGCTGTCATGATTGTTGAAACAGTTGCTCTTGAAACATTCAATAAGTTGGCTGTCTTGGTTACTGATGCTCCAGCTAATCGGTCCTCCACAGTCAGCCCTCTCTGCAACTGTGTTAGGTCTTTCATTGCACGTCGGCCTCGGCCTCGTAATGCAAATACGAAGTGTGCACTACTCGTAAACAACCTGCACCGATGCCTTGTCCGTACTGAACACACACAGTCCAGCGCAACACGTGCCTTACCTGCGTTGTTGGCCTTCAAACACAACCATCCTATTACTACCACTTTTCACATTATCTTGCCTATTCCCTGTAATAGTGCTACTATGAGGATGCAAATCAGGTTTGCTTTAAATAAACGCTGTAACGGTCGTGAGCGTTAGTTACCGGTACCTTTAAGACTGGGCGTGGTGAGTTGATGTTAGCTAAGAATGCTTTTAAGGGAAAGAAGAGGCCAGTTTCAACACCTCACTGAGTTTGCCCGAGGCCGTGTAATAGGGCTACGAGAAGTTGGATGTTCCTTTTGTGATACTGCAGAAAGACTTGGCAGGAATGAATCAGCTGCACATGGTGCATGGGGGCTTAATTAAATAAAATGCAAATAATTTTAGTAGCTGTATGTCCGGTTACGAAGTCTCGTAACCGGTTGGGCCTGAGTAGTATTAGTACGCAATCTGACTGCATAGAATAACAACACAGAAAAAAAGGAAATTTCTGTTAACGCAAATGATTAATTAAGTCCCCAGCAACTATAAAAGCTACGAAACAGCAAAGCACAAGTGTAACTGTTCTGTGTGTGGAAGTGTGATTCAACGTACACATCTGGCACTGTTCTTCCTGAATACGACAAGATGCTTTAAACGCCATTTACAATGAAGTAATTAAAAAACAGAAATACTATGATTGCACATAGAAACCAGAATTACACTCTAATACATGAACACAAGCCAGATGCTTTTTTGACTGAACCTGTGACCAAGAGGCATTGTTATTTAGGAAATTTAAAATACAAAAAAATTATTGTTACCTTCATATATATTGACGAAAAATTCACTCTGATCATTACAACATCCCCAATCGAACAGCATCAGCTGTCTAGCCCATCAGAACAACTGCACACGACATGCTCACAACTAGTACTGCTATCGACATCCTCTCAACAAGCACTGCCCATGGCAACCTCAGAACTACTACTTCCCGCGGCAACTTCTCAACTACAACTACTGCGCCAGTGGAGGCGGCGGAATAATACTCTTTGGCGCAATCTCTGGCGCTGTGACTTAGTGTAGCCACCTTTCATATGCCCCTCCTCCACGGGCTAGAATTTGATGGTATTTTTGCCAGCATTGGTGGTGAAAATACCACCAAATATTCCAAAAAAGATACAGACAAAAATAAAAGATAATATTAATAAGTAAATATCACATAACTGAATAAATTTTGGCTTTGCACTAACCCTTCAATAACCTAATATATAAAATACAGTAAGGAATACAAATGCTTGCATACATGTGATTTTACATAATAGTTTACACAAGTATCATGTGGTTAAACAATTCAATAAATAGCGTCAGCAATGACGAATAGGTGCAGGTAAGAGTCTCATAACATTTCATAAATAGTAAATACACAAAAATATCAGTTTATACAAATATTCACATAAAATCTTTTCAATAGTTCAATAAACAGGTAACACTCCTCAGAGTAGTTGACAGTTCCAACAGTAGCACCCAGCAATGGTCAACAGGTGCAAATAACAGTCTCATAACATTTCATCAGCAGTATTTAAATAGCTTCAACAGTGGCACCCAGCAATGGCAAGCAGGTGCAGACACCAACGAGTGACATCATCTCAGTAGAAGCAGTTCCATCAGTGGCACCCAGCAATGTTAAACAGGTGCAGACAGCAAGAAGTAACATTATTTCAGTAGAAGCAGTTCCATCAGTGGCACCCAGCGATGTTGAACAGGTGCAGACAGCAACAAGTAACATTATTTCAGTAGAAGCAGTTCCATCAGTGGCACCCAACGATGTTGAACAGGTGCAGACAGCAACAAGTGACATCATTTCAGTAGAAGCAGTTCCATCAGTGGCACCCAGCGATGTTGAACAGGTGCAGACAGCAACAAGTAACATTATTTCAGTAGAAGCAGTTCCATCAGTGGCACCCAACGATGTTGAACAGGTGCAGACAGCAACAAGTGACATCATTTCAGTAGAAGCAGTTCCATCAGTGGCACCCAGTAATGTTGACAGGTGCAGACACCAACAAGTGACATTATTTCAGTACAAGAAGTTCCATCAGTGGCACCCAGCAATGTTGAACAGGTGCAGGTAACAGTGCATAATATTCACTATCACTAATCAGACAGTTCATCAGAGTTCATTAGCAGAAATTAAACATTTCCAAGTGGCACCCACCAATGTTAATAAGTGTAAGCACAAACAACAGTTTGAATGCAAACACAATTGTTTTTACAAAATTATTAACAATGCTCTTACACTAAACATACAAATTATAATGAACACACAAATGATATCAGATAATTGTCATATTAACTATTATAAATACACAAATATCAGTAAACTTATAATATTTATGGGTGTCAGTGCAAGCCAAAACAAACAAGTAAAATAATATTTAGGAGGTAGGTCGGTACCAATTATTTGGGATTAGGAAAGGAAAACACACAAAACACACTCACTCACCTTTCATCCACATTTAAGTACTGCTGTGTGATTGAATAGTGTTAACTGTGTAAATGGAATTCTGTCAAAATTTGATGTTCAACATGTGTATCAAGTAGTAGTGGTAACAGTGTATAACAGTCAATAATAGTTATTCAATGTCATAGTCATCATGTCAAGACCAATGTTTGCCAAGCCAAATCAAAATGTACGGTTGCTGAACAATTGTCAGTGTGCCAAAATATGCAAATACTTCCTCTCTCCAAAAAAAGTATATACTGCTCATTAATTTAACAAACTGTGTGTGTAGACAATCTTCCTTCCACTTGAGTGTTCTAGTCTGCCATCTTCATCCTCTTTGTTCCATATAAGCCAACAAATAAATTATGCTCCTCACTTACTTTACCTCTTATCCACCAAAACTCCAATAATCATCAGAATCACATAATCTTAATACTTCAATAATACCTCTTACGTCGATACATATAAACCTTATCATCAATATCATTTACCTTACCTCTTGTCCACCAAAACTCCAGTAATCATCAACTTCACACAATCTCAATACCTCAATAATACCTCTTCAATACGTCGATACATATAAACCTTATCGCCAATATCATTTCACTTCCATAACAACTCTTTCCCCTAGTCAGACTCCACGAACAAGTACAGATAAAATCCTAGTGCAAACTTCAGTTCATCATCCCATGCAATCCAAAGACACTATGTCCACACACAACCTCTGTGTAATCCATCTTACCCAAATCTACTACTCATTATGAATTACAAAATACAATTTGGTAACCTTGTGCATCATTAAATAAAAGAAATGCATACATGACCTCTAACAGCCTTTAGTTTGAATAACTCTCAGTAAGTAAGTACGAGTACGGAGTGTGAATGATCGTAATATTTCACAGTGTGTACACCACTTTAAGAATCATGGCAAAACAGAAGCAAACATGTGGAGTATTTCTTGTGTCAAGTGTCACTTGCTATTTCAATTGCTGACGAAGAATGCAGTGTAATAACTGTCAATGGTCTAAACTTAGTGTTGGTATGTCATGTCGTTAGCTTCCTTCCTATTAGCATAAATTTATACAGCTTCCATAAAACCTCCAGCTCATGTGACTTCAATGAAGTTTCTTGTACCAATGTCGTTCGTAGCATTATAGCAGTTCATTTTCTTATCTTAAAATATAAGGCACTGAGCGTAAGCAAAACGTGCAATAGCGAGTAAATATACCAGTAGAGAACAGAATGTCAACAAATGGATGTAGCACAATCCCTACAACGAGGCTCTGCCAAGCGAACAATCTATAATTAATACCATGGTGTGACCCAAACTCCATGTTCGTACACCGTATATCAGCATTTCTATATACTAAATTAAAGAGTAGTTACGACAACAAAACAGAAATGTGTAAATATGCAATCCATACGCAAAGCAGCAAATATATATCTTACATAATAAACAGGTCATTAGCATCATATCAGCATAAGCAAATAAATGTTCATGTGTAATCTTAATAAGTAAACATGAAGGCGCAAGCAGATAAATCACAAAGTATAGCCTACATACATAACCATATCAGCACAACTAATCAGGTGACAATTATAATTTAAATAAATAAGCACAGCAGGCACATAATAAAAAAAATGTGACATCAGTGATAAAGCAGTGCAGCCAAGCGATGCATAATATACATAAGTAACAACCCTGTTCATTAATCAATCATTGTTGAAATCAGTTAACACAAAGTATAAATCACGTAATCGCGAGCAGCAAATTACGTCTAAAGTACGAACCTAAGTGGAAATATGTTACCTGAAAAATTAACTCAATTAATAGTTACCTTTTTAGTTTATTACTTTCTTCTTCGAAATTACATTCTTCCTGAAATTTTCTCGATAGCAAGTCCTCTTAACGTCGGACACACACAGAATTTACCTGAAGTTCTTAAATATTTTTTACAACCGTATCCTGAAAAACACTGAACGTTAATAACATAATTTATCAAGTCACTGTAGCTTTATACTGAATTTAATCAGAGAAATTGGACTGCGTATTTGTATACGGCTGTCAGTGCATTCGCACTGAGCGCTCGATCAGCTGTAGGTATGCGTGACGTAGGAAGTAATTGTTTGCGGTCAACGACTGCCTTGTGCGGTGCGCAGACTTGACTGTTGCTTTGAGTATGTGCCGCCGCCAGAACACGGCGCGGTATCCTTGTATTCTCTGCATGTTTACGTATAACTGTTAGTTTCTCAAAAGTATGTTATTCCACAAAAATTTTAACGTTCGATATATGATGTATTCCCTTAGAGCGCCGATATTTAAGAGTTTCTACTTCGACAGTGTTATCATGAATAATTTTGCGAACTCTATATGGACCGTTATAAAGCAGAAAAAATTTGCGACACAAGCCTTTTCCTTTGTGAGACAAACGGTGAGACTTAATTAACACCTTTTGACCAACTGACAAGGTTTTTAAACGACCAGGACGTTTAGCTGATTTCTCTCTTCTAACAGCCGCAGATGCAATATTTTGTAGAGCAAGGTTGACAACTTCAGAATGCCGCTGTTTCCGTGAAGGCGGAAAAGGAACGATTTCAGAAATGCGATTTGTCGGTGCCTTATTTTTTAATATCAATATAGGCGGTAAAGAAGTTGAATCATTAGGGAGTTCATTCAGAATGTTTTGAAAAATATGAAGATACTGATCCCACATTCTGTGATTCTGATGACAATAAAGTCGACACAATTTATTGATTTTCTTCATCCATCTCTCCAAAGAGTTAGATTGAGGGTGAAAAAGTGAAATGAAAATTGGTTTAATCTTACGACGCCGTAGAGTATGAAGCCAAATTTTAGAGTGAAACTGTGATCCATTATCTGATATAACCTTATCAACATGACCCACTTCTTTAAGAAAATGTTTGATGAAAGCATTAGACACTGAACGAGCTGTTGCTTTGCATAAAGGTGTAAAACACACATACTTTGATGTCAATTCCACTGCTACCAAAATGTACGCAAAACCAATAGTAGAACGAACCACTGGACCGAACAAATCGACTGCAGCCATGTCCTTTAATTTTGCTGGAATGATAGGAAACAACGGTGCTCTGTGAGAAATAGTAGGCGGCTTAGCCTTTTGACATAATTTGCATTTGGCAAGAACAGATCGAATACGTTTTTCCATATTACTGAAGTAGCAATTTTCTCGTAATTTACGAAAGCATTTTCTGGAACTAAAGTGTGCATAACTGAAATGTGTATACCAAATCAATTTATTAACCCACTCATCAGGAATGCAAACTAACCAAACAGAGTTGTCGACCGGTTTTCGTTTAAAAAGAATATCATTGCGAACTAAATAATACTGTCTAATCGCTACGCTTTCCTTTCTCCTCCTCTTCTCCTTATTGTCCTTCCAGATTGGATCCTTGTTTTGCTCCTTAGCGATGTCCTGGAGCGAAGACGAAATAAAATTTTCAAACGCAACACCTTGAATATACATCAAACAGTAATTGTTTTCTTTGCAGTCCTCCTCATCACTTTGTTTCAAACCCCTAGGTGCACGTGATAAAGCATCTGCAATAATATTTGAAGAACCCTGTATGTAAACAATACTAAAATCAAATTCCTGTAGATACAGCGCCCATCGTCACAATCTTCCATGTGTTAATTTTGTTGACATAAGAAATTCCAGAGCTCGATGATCGGTGTAAACCTTAGTATGTCTGCCATACAAAAATATGCGAAATTTTATGAAAGCCCAAACAACAGCCAAGGCTTCAAGTTCCGTAATCGAATAATTCTTTTCTGATTGAGAGAGAACACGACTTCCAAATGCAACAGTTTTCTGTACTACAACGCCGTTTTTTTCTATCTCTTGAAATAAGTGTGCACCTAGGCCTTTGTATGATGAGTCCGTCACGAAACAAAAATCTTTAGATAAATCCGGATGTGAAAGAAGTGGAGCAGCAACTAGAGAGAGCATCACGAAGTTGTTCAAATTCTGATTGAGCTTCCTCATCCCAACACCAATTAGAATTGTTTCCAGATAGTTCACATAAACGAGGTGTAGCCAAATTGTCCAATCTAACAAAGCGTCTAAGAAAATTACAGAAACCAAGGAAACTACGAACATCACGTTTTGTAGTAGGAACAGCATAATTACGAATAGCGTCTAGTTTCTCTGGATCAGGAAGAATACCTTCTGTAGAAATAATATGACCAAGAAATTTCACCTGAGAACGACCAAATTCAGATTTTTCCAAGTTCACTGTAATGCCAACTCTTGCAAAAATACGTAATAATGAATCCAAAATTTTGTTGTGCTCACTCCAAGAACGTTTAGCAATAAGAATATCGTCAACATATGAAGTAATATTGTCACGAAGATAAACAGGTAAAATTTTGTTTAAACCACGAATGAATGCTGCTGAAGATACAGTAAGTCCAAACGGTAATTTCCGAAGTTGGTAACAGTTACCAAAGGCTAAAAAGGCAGTGTATTTTGTACAATCAGGGTGGAGTTCTATTTGCCAAAAACTTGCACGCATATCAATCGTGGATAAAACTTTAATTCCATGGAAATATTGAAGAAGTTCATCTAAATTTTGTGGACGGTCAGTTTCAGGAATGATGATATTATTTATCTGTCTGGAATCCAGATCCAAACGAATTGACCCATCCTTTTTTAAGAACGACGTGCAATGGGCTGGCATAAGGACTGACTGCTGGCTCAATAATGCCTTGATCTAACATGCATTGAAGTTCACTCTTAACCTTGTCTCTATAAGACAAAGGAATAGCGTACGTTTTTCCTCGAAATGGGGTGTGTTCTTTTACTTTAAATAAATATTGTAAGCCTTGTATAGTTCCTGTGTGATGACTAAATACTGTAGCATGTGAAGTCAAAATTTGGTGCAGTTCTTCTCTTGCAACGACATCTGGCACTTCAGCTTTATTAACCTTTTCATTAATTAATTCTTTGCTATTAATTATATCATCCATCCCGTCTCTGTATCTATTGTCGTTATCATGAATGAACACATTGTCGTCATAATACTCAGCGAAAACATCAGAAGTAAGAAACCTTAAACATTTTGTGTCTGATTCAGATCTCGTTACACACTCAAAAAATTTCAAATATCTCGGCATTCCGGCAACAGTCAAGTTCACACTTCCTTCTTTAAAGTTTAAAATTGCCTTATGTGTATTAAGAAACTCCATACCTAATATAATTTGTGTAATGAGTAATGGAACAATAATAAAATTAGCAGAAAATTCATATCCTTGACAAATGAAAGTTAAGTTGGTCTGTTGTTTGACTTCCACACTTTTTCCAGAAATAGCTCCTCGAATTGTAGTTTTAGAGAGCGGTAACACAGGACAAGCCACAGTTCTTACACATATACGAAAAACTCGTTCACTAATAACATTCAATGGGCTCCCAGAATCTAAAACCGCAGTGAACTCATTCTTACCCACACATACTTCAATGACAGGATGTAAAAATGCGTCTACATTATTTTCCTTTTCGTCTAGTAAAATGTCTCTCATGTCTTCCAGGCGTACGTAATGTAAAGTCGTAGTGTCATTACTTTCTGAACCGTCTATATTGCTGCCAGAAGCTGAAGCTACAAGTCATTGTCGATTGTTTGCGTCACGTCTTTGATTATTCGCGTCATTTCGCGGATCAGTTTCTACGATTTGCACTTGTCTTTGTCTCTCTGAAGTTCTGTCACGTGGAGGATGCCAATTAGGTCCCTCCTGTCTGTTACATGTAAATTCTTGGTTGTGTCTGTTATTAAAATTTCTGGTTTCCTGGCTATCTACATGACTACTTCTTGTGTAATTTCGACTGTCACTTATGAAATTACTGTTAGATCTATTACCCCGGTTATTTCTGTACTAAGAATTTCTATAATTGTATGAATAATTTATGTCTTGATGATACCGATTACTGTTTCCGGATGATTGATCATTCCGGTAGGAATTTCCGTTATTATAATTGTCTGTGTAATTTCTGTTAGAACGTCTGTTATTGTCCTGTCTGTTTCGTCTGTCATTCTCAAAATTACCCATATAACGTCCGTTCCGATCATTATCCTTTCTGTCTGAAAATCTGTTGTGATTACCGTTACTGAAAACATTACAAGAAGTACCGTCGTCGTTGTCATCCGCAAGTTCTTGTAGCAAAGTCTTAAAAGTCTCAATGTCGTCTTTACATCTTCCGGCTAAAGCAATTTGTCTTATCGATTGTGGCAGCTTAGTTAAGCAAATGCGAATTAGTTCAGTCGAGCTATAAGGGTTGGAAAGGAATTGATTCTTTCGAATCATATCTTCAAAATATTCTGCCGGCGTGCGGAACTCAGACTTTTTAAAATTACGCTGCATAATAAGACTATGTTTGACTCTGTCTTGTGTGTTTTCGGACCAATATGCCGATAGAAATGAATGATAAAAATCATTTAAATTATTACAATCTCTAATAAGTGCGCGCATCCGCGTCGCCGGTTCGTTTTCTAAATATCCACACATAAATTCCAGTTTGAGACTTAGTGGCCAATTTGGTGGAAGTGCGTACATAAATTGATCTAACCATGAACATGGACGTATGTCATTCTTAGAATTGCAAAAGATCTTAATTTTCCGAACAGTTAAAAAGTGTTTATAGACAAAGTTTTCGCCTTGTGGCGACAAAGACCTACCACGTCTGTCCCAGTCCGAATGTCGATTATTGTCAAGTTCGCGCGCCTGGCGCTCTCTTGTTGCATCTCGTAAATGAAATAAATTATTTTCTTCAAAACCCGCTGCTATCGGTGATTCCAAATTTCTTCTACTGTCTTTTCCTACGATTTCGCTTTCAATTTGTTTGACTTGCTTTCGTAACGCCTCAAATTCCCTTTTAACGCGTTCATTAAATTTTCCCTGATTTTCAGCATGTTTATTTATGTTCTGGTACTCTTCGGTTTCTGCAAATGGCAATGGAGCTGTATCATCTGAATCTCTGTCCCCATTTAAACTAAGACTTGTCAATTTATCTGAAATCTCCTCAACTCTTCCCGATAAGTCACTTATTTGTTCTTTCTGTTTATTTACGTCTTCCGTAAGTGTCGCGACTCGGGTTTCAGTATTGACACATTTAGTAGTTAACTGTTCATATTGTTGTGTTAGGTTATTTATTCTTTCATTTGGTGCGGAGTCCTCGTAACCGGTTGGCCCTGAGTAGTATTAGTACGCAATCTGACTGCATAGAATAACAACACAGAATAAAAGGAAATTTCCGTCAACACAAATGATTAATTAAGTCCCCAGCAACTATAAAAGCTACGAAACAACAAAGCACAAGTGTAACTGTTCTGTTTGTGGAAGTGTGATTCAACGTACACATCTGGCACTGTTCTTCCCAAACACGACAAGTGCTTTAAGCGCCATTTACAATGAAGTAATTAAAAAACCAGAAATACTATGATTGCACATGGAAACCAGAATTACACTCTAATACATGAACACATGCCAGATGCTTTGTTGACTGAACCTGTGACCAAGAGGCATTGTTATTTAGGAAATTTAAAATACAAGAAATTTATTGTTACCTTCATATACAGGGTGATTCAAAAAGGATACCACAACTTTAAAAATGTGTATTTAATGAAAGAAACATAATATAACCTTCTGTTATACATCACTACAAAGAGTATTTAAAAAAAGTTTTTTTTCACTCAAAAACAAGTTCAGAGATGTTCAATATGGCCCCCTCCAGACACTCGAGCAATATCAACCCAATACTCCAACTCATTCCACACTCTCTGTAGCATATCAGGCGTAATAGTTTGGATAGCTGCTGTTATTTCTCGTTTCAAATCATCAATGGTGGCTGGGAGAGGTGGCCGAAACACAATATCCTTAACATACCCCCATAAGAAAAAATCGCAGGGGGTAAGATCAGGGCTTCTTGGAGGCCAGTGATGAAATGCTCTGTCACGGGCTGCCTGGCGGCCGATCCATCGCCTCGGGTAGTTGACGTTCAGGTAGTTACGGACAGATAAGTGCCAATGTGATGGCGCTCCATCCTGCTGAAATATGAATTGTTGTGCTTCTTGTTCGAGCTGAGGGAACAGCCAATTCTCTAACATCTCCAGATACTGTAGTCCAGTTACAGTAGCACCTTCGAAAAAAAAGGGACCAAAAACTTTATTGGCTGAAATGGCACAGAAAACGTTCACCTTAGGCGAGTCACGTTCATACTGAGTTGTTTCCCGCGGATTCTCGTCGATTCACTTCTGCCGTACTCAATAACACAAAAAGCTTTCTGTTGAGCGGTCGCCATCTTAGTATCAACTGACGCTGACGCCTAGTCAACAGCGCCTCAAGCGAACAAATGTACAACTAAATGAAACTTTATAGCTCCCTTAATTCGCCGACAGATAGCGCTTAGCTCTGCCTTTTGTCGTTGCAGAGTTTTAAATTCCTAAAGTTGTGGTATTCTTTTTGAATCACCCTGTATATTGATGAAAAATACACTCTGATCATTACAACATCCCCAATCGAACAGCATCAGCTGTCTAGCCCATCAGAACAACTGCACACGACATGCTCACAACTAGTACTGCTATCGACATCTCAACGAGCACTGCCCACGGCAACCTCAGAACTACTACTGCCCACGGCAACTTCTCAACTACAACTACTGCGCCAGTGGAGGCGGCGGAATAATACTCTTTGGCGCAATCTCTGGCGCTGTGACTCAGTGTAGGCACCTTTCAATGGTTGCTGGAAGGTGTGGTCACGAGGACGTACGGTCGCAAGAAGACCGGTCTCTGGACAGCCACGTGACACTACCGAGAGGGAAGACCATTGTGTTCATCGTATGGCTTTGTCTCATTGTACTGCATCTGCAGCAGAATCTGAGCTGTAGTTGGCACCCCAGTGACACAATGAACTGTTACAAATCGGTTACTTTAAGGATAGCTCCGAGCCAGACACCCTCTAGCGTGCATTCGACGGACCCCAAATCACCGCCATTTGCGATTTCAGTGGTGTCAAGCAAAAGCAAGAGCTTAGGGGGGTGGGAGGAGGGGGGGAGAAGAGTGGAGATCTGTTGTGTTTTCTGATGATAGCTGGTTCTGCCTCAGTACCAGTGATGGTCATGTGTTGGTTAGGAGGAGGTCAGTTAAGGATCTGAAACGAACCTTTCTGCATGCTAGACACACCGAACCTACACCTGATCTGAAGTGTGATTTTTGTATGACACCAGGAGCAGTCTTGTGGTTATCCCACGCACACTTACTGTAAATCGGTACGTAGTGATGCAACCTGTTTCGCTGCCATTTATGAACAGCATAGGCAGCGGATGTTTTCCAAGAGGATAACGCTCGCCAGCATGGCATGCTCTACAGAATGTCGACATGTTGCCTTGGCCTGCCCGATCACCATCTCTGTGTCCAACTGAGTACGTATGGGACATCATCGGACGACAGCTCCAGCGTTATCCTGTACTGACCGACCAAGTGCAACAGGCATAGAACTCCATTTCACAGACTGACATCCGGCACCTGTACAACACAGTGCACGCACGTTTGCATGCTATGCTTGCATTCAACATTCTGGTGGTTACACCGTTTACTAAAGTATCAGCATTTCACATTTGCAATGGCTTATCTTGCGCTTGCAGTAACCTGTATTTCCGAATTTATGCATTCATTACACCCTAAATTAAATGCTTCATTACCGTATACCGACCACGTTGGACTGTGGTTAGGAACTGTGACTGTTTATGACATAATTACTTGTCTCAGTCACTTTTAAAGTGAGTGACACAGATAATTGTTTTATTTTACTTCTCATTTAAATGCCTTATTTCTGTTCTTTGAATCATCATTTCTATTTTCAGTTGTGAACTCAGTACAGATAACTGTGCGTCTCTGAAGTTAAGAAAGAGAGAGAATTAATGAAGACTTTTTAAAGTAAATGTATCGTCATTTGTAATTTTCCCATACAGTCACATTCCTTTAAGTCAGATAAAATGGTAGTATCAACAGCAAACAGTAGATTCATTCTGGTAATAGTACTTGTAAGAATGTCGGCTTGATGCAACATGAGAAATATATGTAGTTTGCTGTGTCAAGTTTCCTGCAGCGCAGCCCTTCAGAGAGCTGAGATTCTCCGACTCATGTACAACCTCAAGTTGAATCGGCCCATCTGTCGCGTCGCCTGGAGCCGTAAAACTTCCGCAGCTTCTAGCCTTGCCGTAACTATTGCACCTCCGTACTGAAAGCCGTACGATTACAGAACTTTTCGTGGGAGTTCAGTCTGAAACTGGACGTCCTAGCGAACTCGTGTCGTGTTCCGCCTTTCTGAGAGATGGCAGGCGAGGAGAAGCTAGCCCTGAGTATCAGACTAGTATAGGGAGGCGCCCATTGGCATTTGGTAAATCTTCGGAATAGGAAAGAAAAGGGTAGCGTGCACGCACAGATGTATGTTCGTGAGAGGTCCTGAACTTTTTCGCCTCAAATACCTTCTCGTTCGTTAAAGATATTACCAATCTGAGTTGACCTTAGTGAGTAGCCAAAAGAGACTGATCAAATAAACTCAGACGCAGCCATATTAGTAGTTGACTAAACGTACGAAATTTGTATTTTTGAACTGAGCTACTACTTTTTCTATTTCGATGACACAAATTCCGTGGCACGGTTTTCCACTGGAAGAATCCACTGTGAAAGACCAATACAAAGGAAGATTTAACACAGCACAAGAGACGAACCTTTATTTCAGATATAACGAAGGGTATGATGTACCATGTAATAAGATTGCTATGCATTAATGTGACACTGCGACAGAGAGAGAAAGACAAAGATATTCTTTACTACTCTATGGCGTAGTGCCCTTAGATAGTAAGCTTTTGTTCTTGTTGAGATTTAATTTCAAAAGAGAGCAGTCTGTTCTTTACTGTACAAAGGAAGATTTAACACAGCACAAGAGACGAACCTTTATTTCAGATATAACGAAGGGTATGATGTACCATGTAATAAGATTGCTATGCATTAATGTGACACTGCGACAGAGAGAGAAAGACAAAGATATTCTTTACTACTCTATGGCGTAGTGCCCTTAGATAGTAAGCTTTTGTTCTTGTTGAGATTTAATTTCAAAAGAGAGCAGTCTGTTCTTTACTGTACAGTACAAATCGACGTCATTGCGGTATTCTGAAGAAAATTTGTACATCTGTATATAGATAGAGAATGGCTTATTCATGTGCGAGAAGAATTTCATTGAACTACGGTCAATACAACTTCGTTCATTTCAAAAAGGTGCGTGTTATTTCCACAAACGACTTATACTCAAGTGTGATCTATTAATGAATACCAGCTCGAGAACAATTCCGACAGGAGCGTTCAGTTCTAATTAAATAATTTGATGCTTTCTTCGGAAAAGAAGTGATTTCACGGATAATTTCTAAGAACTGAAGGCAAATCTGATTGCTATGCAACAGAGCCCCCACGAATATTTCTGCGCAACTTTGATTAACACTTTCAGCTTTAATACAGCATCTGCAGCAGCTGGAGGAGATAGCCATAACAACGTAAGCTTATAGTGTGAAAGCAGTTTCACCCCTCGCTCTGCGTCCCACCAACGGTGTGTGTATTCACAACAGAAAACACACACAGACAATCACTCATACATATAAAGCCATAACACAAGGTGGTGTGGGAAACATCTCAGTATAAACGGCTCAGTATAGGCAAAATTCAAATAACAGTAAGTGATGATAGCTGAGTGATTTTATAATTGTCTACCGTTAGACAGGACTCGATGCTGATACAACAGCACTAAAAAGGAACTAGAACCTGCAATACCACTTTAATTGATGACAGACACGACACTAACAGTCTAACATATTTGTGATTAATAATAACTGTAACATACTTTGTAACAGATATAGTTCATACCTTTAGGGAATTAGTTATCTTATTTATTAAGTAATTAATGTTTCATTTTTGTGCATTTAGGTATAGCTAGAAAGTGTAACTACATTATGGTTCTTTGTATGTTTCATGCTAACTGAACGTGCGGGAGTATCTTGTGAAGAGAATGTGTACGCCGTCCTAGCAGCTAGGCTGAAACTTCAAAAAGGCCAGACATTTGAATTACTAGCTTTCTAGAGCATTTATGCATTGTAATGACCTTTTACTTATTGACTTTTAAGCATCAAGGAGTAGTTTCTCCATAACTTTGATTAGAATTTCACTATTTTAGTAGATAAATTAAGACGGTATTTTATGTGTTTTCTATGTAATGTGTTGGTATTACATGGTAAAGTGAATATCAACAGCATTACGACATTAACATTTTTTCATGTGTAGAGATTAATATAGAATCTTGTGAGAAGAATTAGTAGAGAAACCATCTGTTTCTTATTTACAAGGTGATAACTAGGTCTATGTTTAAAGCCAATAAGCAAGCACGTAATATCACGATGGCACAAACTCAAATAAGTAATGTAATTACATCATCAAATAATGCAACAGAATTTCAACCAGGCATAGTTAGCGAAAGTGTCGGTTACGGCCGAGCAACCTGCAGTAATTTCATCGCTCACGTCGGCGACACGAACGGTTGCAATTTCCGGGTGAAATCCAAAGACATATGCAGCAACCAAATAATAACATGCATATGACCCCTGATCAGAAGCACTCTCTAGGGGAGAATTGCCCGCAACTACAGGAGTTATAGCTATAAATTGCATATTCCTTGTAATAGAAAAATTGGTTGAGGACTACATCTTGGAAATTGATGAATTTATAGAGAGAAACTGGTATATCGATTTTTCTATAGGCCGTGCCAGTTTTACAATAATGGATCAGAGACATCAGGTGAATCTTCTCAGGGAAGTCATGGAAAATATTGCCAGGGACGAAAAGTGCAAATCAAGTGGATACAGTGTGAACCTGCGCAGGAATACCAATTTAATTATTTGCAACCCGTCTTAAAAACTGAGGATGTGGTATACGAAAAAGTACAAGAACCTGAATATTTGCAACACCATCAAAGAAAGCAATTATACGATCTTATACAGGAATATCATGAAGTCTTAAAAGAAAAGCCAGGTGTAATCAAGGGATACACGTGTCATTGAGATGTGATTCCACACCAGTATTCTGCCGTACTTCTTATACAGTACCGTGGCATCTACGAAAGGCAGTTGATGCAGAACTCCAACGGATGCTTGAATGGGAGCTGAGCGAACCTTCAACGAGTCCATACTGTAGTCCTAGTCATGCTGTCCCGAAAAAGGAAGGAAAGGTTCGTCTCGTGCTAGACGCACAGCAAATAAATAAGGTTATTGTGCTCGTGCGAACTCGTCCGGAAAATATCGATGAGTTAATTCAGAAGTTAGAATATTGATCTCAGGAGTTCATTTTGGCAGGTGGCACTGGACGAACAATCAAAAGGGTACACCGCGTTTGTACACGCGGGTAGAATTTAAGGTCCTACCTTTCGGGCTGAACGTGAGCTCGGGAGTTTTTATAAATGCTCTAGATTACACATTGGGACCTGCACTTCGAAGCAGTTTAGCTTTGTTTGTGGACGACATGCTCATTTCTACGACCACATGGAAGGAACACGTCGATTTAATGAGAAGACAGTTGCAACATTTCAAGGAAGCAGGCATAACCGCAAATCTGCAGAAGTCCCATTTTGCTCGAAATAAAATTAAATTTCTAGGTCATCTTATAAATGAAAAAGGAATATTACCGGACTCCGATAAATTAAAGGCAATCAAAAACTTTGCAGTTCCAACAACTAAAAAGCAATTAAACTGATTTCTCGGAGTTGCTTCTTTTTTCAGGCGCTTCATTTATGACCACTCTATTAATGCAGAACCGTTGTACAACTTGCTGCGAAAAATTACTCCGTGGGTGTGGGTGCAACAATGCCAGCATGCATTTGAAGCAATAAAACAGGCCTTAGTTACTTCACAAATATTATATCATCCATATATGAGCCAAGAATTCGTTTTAATGGCGGATACTTCGGAAATTGGAATTGGTTCCTGCCTCTTCCAAGTAAAAATAGTAGGTGGAGAAACAAATTTCTGTCTCACAGCTTTCGCTAGGCGACTCTTAACTGATTGTGAACGAGCGTATACAACTACTGAAAAGGAAGCATTGGCCATAGTCTGGTCATTTAAAAAATTTCACTATTACTTATACGGAGCAAAGACAACCGTTTACTGTGACCACAAAGCCTTACGTTTTTTTGCAAACGTGTAAGTTATTACATCCAAGATTAGCAAGATGGATGCTCTCACTCCAAGAGTTTCAATTTAAAATTAAGTACATAAGCGGGCAGGATAATTTCATCGCAGATGTACTGTCAAAAATTCCAGACGATGATGTGTCAACAATTAACATCAAGGACAATCCGTCAGAGTTCAAAATTCCGTTAATTACTAATAAAAATATGTAAAACATTTTCTAAGAATGTGTAAACACATGGGAAAACTACAAAATGAAGATCCTCGTTGGCATTCAATAAATGAAGCTTTAGGAAAACCTGGAAACGAAGATATGAAGCGACTGTACAATGTTGAGAACGACGTCTTATTTTTCAGAGGGCACATTGATTCAGATAATTGGAGAGTGTGTATTCCCAATAAGAATGAGGATGTCTTAACTTTGCACCCGCACATCATTGGGGACATTTTGAAGTATTAAAATGTCCTCAAAATATTCAAGCATATTGCTACTTCCCAAATATTCTCAGGAAACTACACCGGCAATTAAGGAAAAGTAAAATTTGTCAGCTAGCCAAACCAGGAAACTTTTGTGTGATGCATTCCCTACATCCTACTATCCCTATTAAACCACTGTCTATCGTTTCGGTCGACGTCGGGGTTGGTCCTCTACCGTCATCAAGAGGAGGATGCAAGTATATTGTGGCTGTTGTCGATCTATTCACTAAATATGTCGACTATATCCGTTAAAATCAGCTACTGGTTCATCCACAGTCAAGAAACTGCTCAAAGATTGTATAGTCAATGTAGGCAAACCAGAGGCTATTCTTTCTGACAATGGGTCAACGTTCACTGGATTTCGTTGGAGGCAAACACTAAGTAACTGTGGTACAAAACAGATTCTGACATCAGTGTACCACCCTTCGGCAAATCCTGTGGAACATATCTTTCGGGAATAAAACCGGTTCATGAGAACATATTGCCACAACCAGCAAGCGAAATGGATCTATTATCTTGACGACCTTCAAGAAAATGTGAACAACATGACACATACTACGACAGAGTACACCCCGTACGAACTGATGTTTGGAAAATAGGAGCAGAATGACTGGATTCGACCAATTCCAAAGACAGCAATTGCCAGAATGTCACTAAAAAATAAATTACACCACGCCTTACTCAATATAATGGACAAGCAAAGAAAAGAAAAATCTATTTTGACAATCGACTAGGAAGAATAAAAACATATCAAGTGAAAGACCAAGTATTAGTAAAAACTCATCATAAGGTTCACTTATACAGTGGAGGAACAAAAAATGACAATTAATGTATCAAGGACCAATTGTGATAACAAATATACCTCATCCAGGGACTTATGTTTTGAAGGATGTGAAGAAAGATAAGGTGAAAGAAATGTGTCGTCATCATTTATTGAAAGAATTTCATGATGACTGAAGATTCTGAAGACTGAAGTGACGATTCATCTCAATTAACATTGATTAGATATTTTACATTAAAACTATGAATCATATTAAGAATGTTTTCTTTACTTTTGCAATTTTTAGTAAGTTTTTTCTTTTCACTCATCATGTTGGTGAGTATGCAGACATTATGTATTTGGTTTTCAATGTAAGGATGAATTTTCTTTCCAGGATGCAGAGAATTTAGCTACCTTAAGACTGATTTCTTTTAATTTTTAGATTAATTAACAATAATAACTTCAATCACTTTTCACAATGAGTAATGACCGTGGGTTAATGATTCAAATGAATCTGGTCCATGGCAAGATAATTTTTTTGCTTATGTCAGTTTTGAAAATGTCAGTGTATGTTTGTATCTTTTTTCACTCGCTGAGCTGAAGTCATACTGGTCGGAAGGGGTAACCCATTCTCAGCTACTACACCCGCTTATGCTTTATTTCAATCTTTTGTAATGGAAATTTTCTTTGTAATTGTATCATTGTTATAATATACCACTGTATGTAAATTTTGTCATGTCAATTGTTACTCACGAAGTTACGAACTAGGCGAATGCTGAGCAGTTACAGGCACATTGGCAAGTTATAAGGTACATCTGAAGGATGACGAGCATAAGTTGAGATGGCAGCACCAGTTAGATTAGTGTATAGTGCATCCTATGGTTATTGATAAGAATTAAGAACATCTTACAACTTCCGAATATTTCGATTTCAGGACAGAGAATTAGAAAGGACTTTAGTTTAGATCCTATTTCATCTCAGCATCGATCAAACGCCACACCTTTTTCACGGAACTTATACTGACTCTTATTTTCATGTAAACCATATGCCGGAAAAAAATAATACGCACGAGGATATAGTGAAATGGAAATAGAATTAAAATCAGCTACCCAGAGATGAAAAATAAAAGGGATTCGTAGATGGACGTAACCCAACGTGTCGACGGTTCACCTCAAGACACAGAAGGTTAACAGTGTTGTGTTTCTTGTGTGAAAAGTGTTTAAATTCATTCCAAAGGAAATTATTCGGTAATTTTTTTTATTGGGTGCTATCCAATGAAATTTTTGTTTTGTACATGAGAAGAACGAGGATGGTAAATCTACCCCGAGGTTTTCCTTTGTGGGGCTTGGCCCAATGGCTAAATTACAAGTTTGAGACGTCCCAAGGCGTATGACAGAAGCTTTGAGTGATGAGGATAAAAGATTCTGATCACATCTGATGCCATCCTCGATATACTAACTAATGCAAGTTAAATGAGCTATGTAAATAAGCTGCATCTCAATAATTATCAAGCAACAGAGACTTGTTAGCATAATATTGCACCATATTATGTATACGCACCCAAATGTATAATTTAAGTTCAACTTACAATTGATGGTAACTGAACAAATACAAAAAAATGTTACTACATATGTGGGCATTAATAGTATACAACGTCATGAACAATCATCAAAATAGTGTTGTTTGAACGCTCGTTTTTGTTTTCCCCAAAAACGTTCGTCCACAAGACTGGCATATATGATGTATCATGTAATAAGATTGCTATGCAGTAATGCGACAGTACAACAGACAGAGAGACAAAGATATTCTTTATTACCCTGTGGCGTAGTGTGCTTAGATAATTAATCTTAAATAGTAAGCTTTTGATCTTATTAAGATTTAATTTCACGAGAGAGGAGTCTATTCTTTATATTGTGTAGTACAAATCGACGTCATTGCGAGATTATGTAGGAAATTTGTATATGCATCTGTATATGGATAGAGAATCGCTAATTAATGTGCGAGAAGAATTTCATTGATACTAGGTCAATACAACTTCGTTCATTTCAAAAAGGTACGTGCTATTTCCACAAACAACTTATACTCAGGTGTGATCTATTAATGAATACCAGCTCGAGAACAATTGCGAAGGGAGCGTTCAGTTCTAATTAAATAATTTGATGCTTTCTTCGGAAAAGAAGTGATTTCACGGAATTTTTTTTTCTTTTTTTTGCCACCAATGTTTCTAAGAACTGAAGGCAAATCTGATTGCTATGCAACAGAGCCCCGACGAATATTTATATTTTTTCCGCAACTTTGATTAACACTTTCAGGTTCAATACAGCATCTGCAGCAGCTGGAGCAGATCGCCATAACAACGTAAACGTACAGTGTGAAAGCAGTTTCACCCATTGCCCTGCGCCCACCAACGGTGTATGTATTCACTACAACAGAAAACACACACACACACAGACAGACAATCACTCACACATATAAAGCCACAACACGCGGTGGTGTGGGAAACATCTCAGTATAAAAGGCTCAGTATAGGTAAAATACAAATAACAGTAAGTGAAGATAGCTCAGTGATTTTATGAGGGTATACATATAGAGCTACAGAGGGTTGATCGAAGCACCTTAAAGTTATTTCTCTAACGTTTCACTCTCTACAAGCACGCTGAAAAAAACGAACACTTAAAAAATCTCTCCTGCGAGCTTTGATTCCTCTTATTTTATTACGATGTTTGTTTCTCCTTGTGTAGGATGGCGATCATAAAATATTTTCAAAAGCAGGAGAGAAAATTGGTGATGGAAGATTCGTGAAACACCTTTGTTTTAATCGAGGTGCCTTTCTTTGGCGTTTTTCGATGTCCTCCGTCAATCATATGTGGTAAGGATCACATACCGCGCAGCTATACTCCACAAGAGGACTGAAAAGCGCACTGTCTCTTTAGTAGACATGTTGCATCTTCTAAGTATTATGCCAATAAAATGCAGTCTTTTGTTTGCTTGCCTGCAACATTATTTATGTGACCGTTCTAATGTAAGTTGTTTGTAATGGTGATCCTTACGTATTTAGCAGACTTGACTGCCTTTAGATCTGTGTGATTTATCGTGTAAGCGAAATTTAACGGCTTCCTTTTAATAGTGATGTGAATGGCCTCATACATCGACGCGCAAGTCGCCGAAGTAACGTCACCTCAAAAGACTTGCACCAAGCGTTCAGGTCTATCCACCGGGAGACCCTAGCCACACGGCATTTCATTTTACCTCATACTTTCCGTTATTTACAGTCAACTGCCACTTTTCACGTCATACGGATATCTTGTCTAAATTTTCACAATTGGTTTTATCTTCTGAAGATTTTACTAGACGTTAAATAATATCATTTGTAAACAATCCAAGAGAGCTGCTCAGATTGTCTTCTAAATCGTTTATACACATTAGAAACAGCATAACACTTCCTTGCGGAACGTCAGTTATCAGTGGATGACTTGATATTAGCTACTGAGAATTGTGACGTCTCTGATAGGAAATCACAATCCAGTCGCACAAATGAGACTACACTCCATAGCCCCAGGGTGATTAGAAGCTGCTTGTTATGAACGGCGTCAAAAGCCTTCTGAAAATATAGAAATATGGAATCAATTTCAGATTCCCTCTCGATAGGACTCATTACTTCGTGAGCATAAAGAGCTAGTTTTATGTGTCAAGAACGATATTTTCTGAATCCATAATGACAGTGTGCAGCACATTGCTGTGTTCGAAATAGTTCATATGTTCGAACACAGTATGTGTGTCAAAATTCTACTACAAATGAGTGTCAATTATATGGGTATATAATTCAGTGGATCACTCCTATTTCATTTATTGAGTATTGGTGTGATATATGCAACTATTTCAGTCCTTAGGTAGTGATTTTTCTTCGAGCGAACCGTTGTATGTAATTGCGAAGTACGGAGCTATTATATCATCCTGTTCCGAAAGGAACCTAATTGGTATACTGTCTGCACTGGAAGACTAGCCTTTGTTGTGACATAAGCGGCTTCGCTACACCGAGGATATCTTCTTGTAACTCACTCATGTTGGTGTATGTTCTTGATTCGAATTCTGGAATATTTACGTCGTCTTCTTTGGTCGAGGAATTTCGAAAGGAAGTGTATAGTAATTACACTTTAGTGACAATGTCATCAGTAACACTACCACTGCTATCACACGGTGAAGGTATTTATTGTGTCTTGCGGAGAAAACATAGCAGCAATCGCGTTAATACCGCACGATCGGATCAACTACAGCCCACTTGCCGCAACTCTAAAGAGACTTGTATAATTTAATAGGTATAGCATAACAAAGAAACCATTTCACATTGTAGAAGATATGCTAGAAGAGTTCTGGCCCAAAGTCTGTCACCGTTGATGTCATCGATGACATCACCTCCTTGCCTCCTTTGACAAAGTTCAATTGCCCAATGTTGAAATTGGCGGGAAATTCAAAACATAGCCTAATTGTGCTAGTGTATACTCCTATGACGCATAGGGCTGTTGTCGTTAGTGTAGACTTAAAGGTGGCGACGATAGAATACTAACCTAGGTTTGTGATACGACTGCAAGCCTAACTACAACATCACAATCCAGATCGGACCCCTTGGACTACCGCCATCCCTCTGACAAAATTCAGTTCCCATATGTAAAAAAGGCCAGGAAATTAAAAAAATTTTGGTGGGAAATTCAAAGGGGTTTTCCCCACTCGTGTATAACTACGGTTGTTTTCCTAAGAATAAATTGGCGGAAATCCAAGTTGGTGACAAACGCCGCGACCAGGGCATATTGGCTCTATAACATCATAATCGAAGACTTGAAATACTAGCACTGGCTCTATGACATCACGATCCAGCTCAGACCTATTGGGCTATTTATAAAACTAATTCTGGTATACTGCTTCAGAAATGGAATATGAGGACAGTTCAGCTGTGATGCCGTAATCCAGCTCAGACCTATCAGGCTGTATACAACAAAGGAGATTTCAGGTATTTGAGTGCAGCTCTGGGCATATTGGCACTGGCTCTGACACCACAGAATCAGAGTTCTGGAATACTGGCATTGTGATGTCAGAGACAAAGAATTTGTGCAGGTCCGTCGACCCCACTTGACATGTTTTTCTCCTCCCCACAAGCTACTATTCACTCAGAGGTATATGGGCACTGTTTCTCCTAATTCAAAGTTTGGATCTCTTAACATGTGTCTTTATTTATACAACCACCGGGAGAGAGAAAGGACTCTTAGAGGGTTGGGTTGTCTTGGGGGAAGAGACGAAACTGCGAGGTCATCGGTCTCATAGGTTTTAGGAAAGGACGTGTAACCTCCCCATCACTTATCGACCTTAATGGCAGTGAAAAATTAAACCGCGTGTACCTAATGGAAATTTGGGAAAAAGCAATCGTCACCGAAGTTAATCTGTCGGTAAAGAGGGAGGAAAGGGTTACATCTAAATGAAAGGAAAAATGCTAATGAAACTGGTGGAAATTAATTTTGAAAAGGGGTAAAGTTAATAAAGAAAGTAAATGTGCGGCCATTACGTTAACAATCAACTAGCAGTAATTAGATATTTGAGATTTGGGGGAAATTACGGTCGCCAGTCCTAAGGACAATTACTATAGTAACTGAAAAAGAATGGTTATTACACATATAATTAGCACTAGAAGCGTGGCAACTGAAGGTTGACAAGTGTAGTGTGAAAACTGAAAGTTTGTCAGAAGTAATACATTTCGCTACACTCTGACTTAATTTAGCAAAAGAGTTAATGAAACCGGAAAATCGAAAGTTAATTTAGTGACTGAAGTTAATAGTGAGCTTTCTTTCTGAAGCACATCGAAATTCAGTAAAATACTGCCATACAGTTCTAAAACTTTACGTGCTTCCAGTCTTCCTTGTTGGTTGATTGAAGGTTTGAAGCCGTCGATCGAGGAGGTGGCGACAGTCACTCATTGTCGGCCGTCGCAGTTGCAGAAGCTGGATGTTGGCGCGCCTTCTTCTCGACACGGTCACCAGGCGAAACGGGCTCTTGATGTGCACCAGCTAATGCTTCCCGTCCGCGACACCATGTCAGAAACTATCATCGCGAGTCGAGCGCAATTACATTCTGCCAAACCCCGAAAGCGCGGCAACTCGCGAGAGCTTCACACAACGCACCTGCTCCACTCGCTACTCCAGCCAGAGTCTCTCTCTCAGCCCGCGCTCCACGCGGCAGAGTTAACGCTACCAAAGATCCTCAAAACTTTAGTTCTCCACACGACCTATCGATGTAATCGTTCGATAGCAGTTTTCCCTAGGCAAGACCAACGTAAAAATACAAATAATATTTACGAAACAAACCAATTATACATCGACATAAATGCATAAATATATATATATACAAATAGTAAAACAATTACAATATACGAAGACGCAGAAATGTTATATATTCGGGTAACAAAAATAAGGAAAACAAATTTATAGTACAATAGATGGAAATAGGAGGATATGCATTTCCGGCGTTACAGACGGGGAAGGAAGTCGGCCGTGCCCTTTCAAAGGAACCATCCCGGCATTTGCCTGGAGCAATTTAGGGAAATCACGGAAAACCTAAATCACGATGGCCGGACGCGGGATTGAACCGTCGTCCTCCCGAATGCGAGTCCAGTGTGCTAACCACTGCGCCACCTCGCTCGGTAAAGGACTCTTAGAGCCGACGCTGACGCCCTGCAGTTAGTGACCAGGTGCGCACGGTAGCATCAGCCACCAGGCCTGCGAGTCTCAGCGTCTCCCCAGGACCGCGGGCAGGGGGGTGGGGTGTTGTGTGTGGACCGGGGGCACCGGTGCCGGGACCGTCACCAACCACTGGAATCGTCATGTCACATAAGACATAGAGTGGCAGCCGGTAGTGTACCCACCCTCTGTCGGTGACACCTCCAGGTAAAGAGATACCACAAATATACAGGTACTACCTATTCAGTAACCAAACGCTCCAATACCAGTACGCTGCTGTGACAGTATGCAGCTACAGCCCGCATGACTTAGTGTAAAATGATGGGAAACATGAAAAATGTAAGGAGTATGAAAATAACCTATAACCCACACATTCATCCCACAGGGGGTTGCAAATTCTAGAGATGGACTCACGTTGAGTTTTTAACACTTGCACAGAGTGACACTTGTAAGGAGAGGGAATGTGTTGACTCTTGCACGGAGGTGAGGACACTGTAGGTGGTGGCTGGATATTTCAGAAATAGGGTACACTGTCTTGTCCGCCTCTGTGACGTATTCTGAGGAAGGACAAAGCCCATTTCATGCACAAAGTTCCGTGTCCCCGCACCAGTTCGTATCGTAAGTGGCTCTCTCCCAGAGTTCAGTACCGCAGCTGACCTCGGACTAGGAAGTAGTATTCCGTGTTTTAGTGCTGAGATGATGGAGTTAACCGACACAACCGGAGGGAAACATTTACCGGTTTACAACGGGCATAGGTGCATAGTGGGCCATACAAAGAAACAAGAAGTGACTTACTGGGCCGGCCGGAGTGGCCGAGCGGTTCTAGGCGCTACAGTCTGGAGCCGCGCGACCGCTACGGTCGCAGGTTCGAATCCTGCCTCGGGCATGGATGTGTGTGTTGTCCTTAGCTTAGTTAGGTTTAAGTAGTTCTAAGTTCGTGGGGACTGATGACCACAGCAGTTAAGTCCCATAGTGCTCAGAGCCATTTGAACCATTTGAACTTACTGGCGTTGTGTGAACTTTAAAAATAATAAATTCAACGGAAGATTATGTGCAAAAAATAACGCAGTTTTAGGGAAGGTAGCCATGTTTGTGTACGAAGCAGCAAATGGAGTACGAAAACATTTTGGCAGCGCAAAGGAGCGGGCAAAAGACACAGATGCTATAGTTTCATCAGTTTACATTGAAGAGTAGGACAGCTCTTTAGTCGATTCTGCGGCTTAGTAGCACCATCGCACAGAAGCGCGAAACATTTGTTACATCGCAATAGTGAAAACATATGGGAACTACATAAGATCCCACCTGTTCTGGAAGAATATTCTTCCAAGAAAGTAATTTACTGATGAATGATGTACCCCTTTTTTACCTTGCAGATGATAATAGGTAACTGAATGATAGTATACTGGCGTTTTCCAGTGAAAAGGGAAAAGCATGTTTATCAAAATGCGAATCATTCTTTGTGGATGGAACGCTCAAGAGTTCGCGCAAGCAGTTTGGACAGTTGTTTATACTCCACGCCGTCCTTAATAGAGCTTAGCAAGAAACAAAAACCATTACAGTTGTTTTCGCTTTGCTGCCAAATAAAAAGGGAGAAACATATGCACATTTTTAAAGCTATTAAAACTAACGTATTTGGATGGAAACCTGCGTTTCTGATGATGGCCATCATCCAAGCAGCTAGCAGTTTTTTTGCTCGAATAGAGGTTACTGGTTCCTGTTATCATTTTAATCAATGTTAGTGGAAACAGGTTCAATGTTGCAGCGTCGTTCCAGTCTGTAAGTAAAACGAGGAAATACTCTGTCACATAAGAATGTTTTTTGCTCTAGCACATACTCTCCTGGAAATTATGGATAATGGTTGGCTGTGTGTTCAGGAGATCACGCCTGAAAACCAAAAGTTTCAAGACTTTTGTGACTTTTAGTCGACCAGTGACTCGATAACGAACTCATGTCAAGAGAGATGTGGAACTGCAGTGGAAGGCGCCATCGCACTAATAACGTCTCAGAAGGATGGAATCGAAGGAAAAATACATTGATATCAAATGTTCATCCGAATGTACCAATGAGTAAATTGGTGAAAAATCCTCGAGAAGATGCAAAGTACCACGGATACCAGTTTGACCAACTAATTTTAAACTTTGATGTAGAAAAAAATAAAAAAGTCGGCAGTCAAGACTGACAAAACGATTGGAAACGCTTTAAAGAAACTTCAAACTATTGGGACCTTAAAATCAAACAAGTGATCCTTTAATTCTGTTCTGCAGTGTAGACACTCTGTCCTGAAACAAAACAACTGGCGTTTTTATAGTCATGTGTATACGTGCCATTTACACATTTTCTCTCCAACTTCGATAAGAAGTAATACATTATAATAAAACAAAACATTAAAAGAATACCTCAGGCGAAACATTAATGGAGGACTCATCGATGAGGAAGTCTGTTTTTCTGCGCAAATACACGTTGTTAAACGATATTTCATTGAATTATGACTACAGCAGCGTATTGACATTACGGCACAAAAGATTCCATGATAATAAATGGCATTGAGACTTGCAAGTCTTTGATTGTTATACACGAATTAAGACTTTCGGAATGACTAAATTAAGTTCCTCTAGTGAAACACATTTTGCATTAGAGAGTGCGGAAGCCGAGTAGTTGACCTAATCTTAGAAGGAGGATTCCATTCAGTGTGCTACAAATATTATGATCCATTAACTATATGGGTGGAGGGAGGGGCGGTGAGGATACGTGGTATTCATAGGAACGTTGATAGATATAGCGTCTGACAAGATCTGCTGCAGGAAGGACGTGGAATGATGGGTATTGTCAGGTTACTTAAAGGACAATATGTGCTTCTATGGATTTCTGGTAGACACTGCAGTTGGTGCGGGAAGGGGGTTACCTGTGTGATGGAGGATGTAGGGAGAGGTTCAGATGGTGAAAGAGGGTTGGAGGAACATTTCATTAAGAATAAATGTATGGACATTGTGTTGGGATAGGGGCGTTAAAAGATGTTTATTGATGGGGTGGGGAAGCAGATGTTGTGGTACAGGATTTTGTGGTACTGTCACGCCATTATAATGAATAAGAATAGTTTGTGTGGATGAGATCCGAGGAGGTTTAGACGAGGGTGTCAAGGAAGTGACGTTGAAGTGGACCTGGATGTGGGAGTAGATAGCTTAGATATTGAGTTGGAAGATGGAGCAAGTAGCAAGGGAATTTTTTTGGAAGGTATGTGGATATTGGAATGGATGGATGTTTTTGAAGGACGATTGTAATGAATTTGATAATGTCTTCAGCAATGAGAGTTGGGGAGATGGAACTACTACGGTCAGTGGGGGTACCAGTGGGACAGACTGGGACAGTGAGTTCAGTTCCAGTAGGTTATTTTATGCCTTTGCGTTTCGGGGAGTGGGTGGTATGCGAGTCATTGCAGATGTTGCAGGTAGGAGGGGATGCTAAGTTAGGGCACTGTTTAAGAAAATGGGATGCTTTGCAGTGTGGACAGGTAGGTAGGTCTTGACAACCTGCAGTGAAGTGGTCATTGTAATGGAGACATTTTTGGCAGCAGTAGGACTGAGGCTGGGATTTTAAAGGTCGACTATGTAGTAGTAATGGTAGATCAGGGCTCCCTCTTTAAGGAGAATGGCTGTGGTGGCGACAGATCCAAAGAAAATGTAGATGAGGCGAGTGGGGCCATAGGGCTTTTTGGACTTCCAAATCTGAGTAACTGTTCAGCTCGGATGCCACTTCCTCATACATGAACTCTCACTGCAGTTTGAGTAGGAGGGCAGCAGCGAGATTTGGGCTATTTGTCGCTGGGGGTGATGGTGTGGTGGTGGTGGTGGTTAGTGTTTGAACGTCCCGTCGACAACGAGGTCATTAGAGACGGAGCGCAAGCTCGGGTTAGGGAAGGATTGGGAAGGAAATCGGCCGTGCCCTTTCAAAGGAACCATCCCGGCATTTGCCTGAAACGATTTAGGGAAATCACGGAAAACCTAAATCAGGATGGCCGGAGACGGGATTGAACCGTCGTCCTCCCGAATGCGAGTCCAGTGTGCTAACCACTGCGCCACCTCGCTCGGTAGGGGTGATGGTGAGATGTGTTAAGGAGGCTTTGGGACCTAAGGTAATGTGTGGAATTTTGGAGAGGAGGGCACGCTTAGGGACTCTTTTGTAGGGATGATTTGTTGGATGCAGAGACTTGGTGGGTATTTTCTGATTTCGAGGGCAATGGATTTGGGTTTAAGAAAAGGCAACAGAATGTTCCATGAAAGATAAAAGACAGAGGGGCAATAACATAAGATAAAAGCAATAAAAAATCAGTGTGAAGTGATGAGTGGACCTAGACTGCTAAGAAGAGGGGTACCATGAGGATGTAGCAGTTGGGACAATGTTTAAGAGGGTGTCTGTGCAGGCAGATGGATAGAGGGGGAGTTCAGGAGTATGAACTGCGATGCCATACTGAACCAAGGCTTAGGATGTGAGTGGAGAGTAGTTGAGAGAAAGGGAACCCTGACCAGGTGAAATGGGATGGGTTCATTTAGATCTGTTAGGATGTGTGTATATCAGGGAAGTATCATGGTTAGGTAAGGAAAGACGATTAAAATTCCATTGAAAGAGATGTGGAGGGTGTGGAGGTTTAGTGCAGGACTATAATACGAGCAGTGAGCAGGGGGAAAACTGAGGGGTTGGTAGCGTCAAGTTTGTGGGTAACGTAGTGTATTTTCAGATTTTTAAGATGAAATAGGAGAGAAGGACATTTTATATGTTGATAGTGGATGTGGGTGGGGGGAGAGTAATTGGATTCGAAAGGTTAGGCAGAGTACATGACCTTCGAGGATCTGTAGAGCCTGATGAAAGGAGGGAGGAGGGGAATTCCATGTTATATTGGTATTGTACAGGATGGATCAGATCAGGGGTTCACAGATGTGGAGTATTGTGGAGGGGTCAAATCTTCATGCTAGGCCAGTTGGTAGTTTTAGCAGTGTTAGTCTATTGTGGGCTTTCTGTTGAATGGTTAGTAGATGGGACTTCCATGTTAAGTCAGCGATCAAGTGTTAGTCCAAGGCATTTTAGCGTGCTAGTTAACCGGTTAGGACAGCTGTAAATGGTAAGGTGAAAGTCGTTGGGACGGAAGCTGCAGGTGGTTCGGCCAATAATTTTTCCTGCGTTTTGGTAGCGTTTATTTTGAGGAGTCACTAGTTGCACAAGAAGGCGAATTGATTGAGGTGGAGTTAAAGGGATCATTGTGATTTCTACAGTGCCGTCAAACACATGAACTTATATGTACCAGGCATGTAGCAGCAACAATTTTGAACGAAGCACACTTGTACTTATTTGCAAGTCGAATTGTACCCATCAGAATGCAGTAAATACATATGATGGGAAAGCATGATATTTTATATGAGAATATTGGTAAATACCATACTTGTACATCACGTTTCAAGACGAAAAACTGATCTACCATCTCCAGCCTCGTTTGTCGCCATCTGGTGGATGTAATATGTAGCCAACAGTCCCCCAGTACGCTGCCTGAAAGCAAGTGGAAGTATCGCATTTCTGTAAATGGATATTGTGCTTCGACATGTGGTACAGACAACTGGCGCCAGTGGCAGCCGGTAGCATCATCCTGCATGTAGGCTATAACCTACTGAAACATAATCGGTCAAATGGAACTTTTACATCTAAGGGTATTTTGCTGTGCATACTTAACATTAGTTGTCTCCATAGCATTTCTAAATGGCGACAGGCAACATATGTACAGCATCCCAGCTCATCGACTGGGTTTCCTACCTCAGCATTGGCCATCATTGGTAGGCTGATCTCCATTTAACCATGGACACACCGCCACCATCATCTACAACTTCCCTTCCCCTGCTCCCACCATCACCATCACCTCCTTCAGCCCCACTCCTTATGCCCTGCCTCCCCTCATTAGTGTTTCCTCCCCCTCCATTTCCTCCCCACATTTATAAGTCTGCTCCCGCTCCCAACTGCGCTCCTGCTCCCACTCCTGCTCCTGCACTAACCACCCTTCCTCATGAGTGTCCCCCCTCATCAGTCGCCCTACAATCTCAGGACCTCCTTCACCTGCCCTGATCATAGCCTACCAGGCCACAGTAGCCACTCTCAATGATTCACTGACACCATCTCATATTGGCACCTCCACACACCAACCAGGGCCTGCATCTTGTCATTTCCCACTCCAGCCTATCCCTCATCCTTCTTCGCAGGTCGCCCTCACCAAAAATCCCCATGAACCACCTAGTGTTGACACTGCTCCTGCGCCCTCAACCAGAAACCACCTCTAATCACCACCCATTCTGACCCCACTGTGGATAACACCCCTATTCCCACTTCCCAACTCTCTGCCATGCACACATTCATCCTCTCCTACCCTGACCCCAAGTTTCCTTGACACCCACGCCCTCTCCCTAGAAATCAGCAAATACTTCTCCAATGCCTCCATTTACCAGCACATTCCCCACACAGACTCCATCCTTACCACACTCCCATTCTGACCTTCACAAAAAGAACTCCAATGTCGCTTTCAGCTCCCATGCCACCCTTACACCCTTCCTCTCCCCAGGATCCCCAAACCCCTTGCAATACTCGAACCCTCACCACTGTGATCACAAAGCTCAGCCCCATGGTCATGAAGATGGAGGTGTTGGTGGAACTGAACACCTATCCTGCCCTCGAAATCCATTCTGCCTGCCACATCTACAATGACTCCAGACCCACCTTCCTTATGCATGTCTTCTCAGAGTCCCCCTACTCCACCGACCACCTACTCACCCAGGAAGCCCTTATTTATAACCGTTGCCACCCTGTTGCTCTTCCTGCTCTCCTCTCCAGTCCAAACAGTGCCTGGTTTATAACAATCACCTTACCCACAAAAATCCTCCCACCTGCCCCCACTATGAAGCGTCTGATTCCCTCAAACAGTGTCCCAACCTCACCTCTCCTCCTTCCAGCAATACATGTAATTAAGCCAATCCCATGTATTCCTCTAAATGTAAGGCAAAGCCTCCTCCCACCAAACCAGACCTCATTATCCCCATTCATTCCACTAATCAACCCCTCTACTCGAACAATTCCCTCCACTCATCAACCCATTACTTACAACTGTCCTTCCAAACATCCACCCCTTCCAACGACCACACACTCTATAGCAGATCTCCCTCACCACTTGATCCGTTTTCCACTTGAACACCCAGGCCACCTACCCCCACAACCAAGCCCACTTCATCTTTACCTGCCTCAGCACCCTCATCCAAGCCTCTCCTGTCCCCTCTTTCCTCTTCCTCTCTCTCCATCCTGGAGCGACGATAGTCGCTTTATCACAACATCTGCTCCTTGTCTGCCAACAAGCCTCTATTCAATCATACTCTGTCGCAGCACCAGGTTGACATCTTCATCCTCAATGAAATCTTCCTCCATCCCCACTACATTGTCCATACCTCTCCCTATATCCTTCACTCTACCGTTAATCCCTGCCTCCCCATCTGGCCACAACCACTGCTCAATGACCCTCCCAAACACCTTATTTTCATCGTCTTTTTCCCCCATCTGTGCCATCATAGATGTCCATCTTCCAGACAGTACAACACCATCCTACAGTTCCCATCCCTATAACTTTCTCTTCCATTCTGATCACACCTTCTCCACCTACATGATTGCCAAAGACCTTAACGTCCCCATCCACGACCCTGCCAACCTTCGACTGTGGTACCAATTCCTTTCCACCCTCCAAAGCGACCTTGTCCCTCTCCCTCAACATACCCATCCTGAAAGTAACACCACCCCTGATGTCATCATTGCTTCTCCCAACCTCCTTAGGCATATCACCTGGGAAGTCCTAGACCCAATTGAGAGTGATCACCTCCCAGTGCTTCTCACCATCTCTTTTGACCTCACCCTTCCCCAGCTCCCCGCCCTGTCGCCCCTCCCAAGTTTGTTCATGATTACGGCCATGCCAAATATGCCTACGGGAATCCACCAACACCCAGGTCAGAAGCCACCCCCTCCCCTTCCACCACCCCAATGACATCGCTCACACCTCGACCTTCCTCCAGAAGATCATCTCTCATGCTGTGGTGGCTCATGTTCCCACCAAACTTATCTTCCCCCACCGTCCTACCCCTCCTCCTCAGGCTGTACCCCTTCTCCATGAATCCCACAGGCTCTACTGTTCTTTACTCTGCACTCGTGACCATGACACACCCCTCTGCCAATGGCAGTTACGAAGGCTATTAAGAAAGTAAGGTCTGATCGGTCGTGAAATAAAAACCGTTGTAAAAATAAAAGATATTTTATTTGCAACAATTAGCTATGCCTTCAAGTTACTTCTCTACATAATCGCCACTCCGACTTAGGCATTTGTTGTAGCGTTGTACCAACTTTCAGATACCCTCGTCATTCTATATGATCGTCTACAGCTCGTTATCTGTGCCAAAATGTTGTCTTCATAGCCAGCAGTTCATGTGAGCAGAGATGATACCCAGAGGGAGACAATTATGGGGTTGATTCGTTGGTGTTCAAACTTTCCCATTGAAAAAGCTGCAGTAACTTCTTCAACGCCCCTGCAAAGTGCAGCCTAGAATTGGCATGAAGATGGAAATGTGTGGCAGTTATGTTATATGGGCTGCATAACATCAGGCGAAATCTCTCACCAGACCCTCACACAAAGGGGGAACCACTGTTTTCTAGGTATCTTTACGTGCTCGCTGTGTGCTCGGAACTGACGAATAGCCCTCATACAAAGACACATTCGAAACTTTTTGACAGCAAAGAAACGCCAGGACTGGCGCAATACATGCACACAGATAAACACCTTCCACCACCTTACTGGTAACCATCTCACCCCACATTACCCACACCTCCATGACAACTATCTTTTCCATGACAACTTCAGCAAAGCTAACCATTTTGCCTCCCACCTCTCAGAATCTTCTCCATACCCAATGACCCTCACTTTGATTAATGCCTCTTCTTCTTTGTCCTTGACTACACCAATACCTCTGTCCCGCCACTTGCTTTCAGCTTTCAGTACTTGAACCATTTACTGCCCTCAGAATTGAATGCTCCTATCACAGCAAAAGACATCAAACTCAACCTCCGCTCCAAACACAACACCACCCCTGGTCACAATTGCCTTGTCTACCGCCACCTCAAGGAATGTCCTATCTCCTTCTTTGCCTCCCTTACCACACTGTACAACACCATCCTCTCCACTGGCTTTTATCCCAATATGTGGAAGATCTCCTGCATCCTTTGTTCCTTAAGCCCAACAACCCACTTCTGACATCTCCTCCTATTGTTCCATAAGCCTCACCTCCATGTTCAGTAAAGTCTTTGAGTCCATCCCCTCCTGCCATATCCATCACCATCTAACTCAACACCCCTTTTCCCTCTTACCCAGTGTGTTTCTGGCCCTGCTTCTTCAATGACCAACTCGTTAACCTTACCCATCTCCTCTCTCTCCCACAACTTAAATCCTATTGCTCTGCTAATTTTGTTTCCTCAACCTCCAGAATGCCCGTGACCATGCATCGCATTCCAGCCTCCTTTACAAGCTCCAGCCCTATGCCTTCCTATTAACTTCATCTTGCTCCATCCTTCCTTTACTGATTCCCATTCCTTCTATCCTAAGACAGGTGTGCCCCAGGGCTCAATCCCTTCTACTCTCATATACTCCTGTACACCACTGCTATACTCAAACCAGCCATCCTTCTCCTTCAATATGCTGGCGACACCGCCTTCCTTACCTTCTGTCCTACCATTCAACGACTCCAGTGCTCCCTCCAAACCCACCTAAACCAGTTTACCATTTGGTGCAACCAGTGGCTCTTTCAAATCAATCCTTCCAAAACCCAGACCATCATTATACGACATACCACCTCCTCCTTCCAGCACCATGATTTCTACCTCACCATCTATGACCATCCTATTAAACTTACTCCTACCTTGCAATACCTCGATCTCAGTCTTGAGCGTTACGTCATCTGGACTCATCTCCTTACCATCCAATGTAAAGCCCGCAATAGACTCTGCCTCTTGAAACTCCTGTCTGACTGGATATGGGGATTTCATCCTTCCACTATCCTTCATACCCACAAATCCTAGATCCATCTCATCCTTCATTACACCACTGTCATCTGGATCACTGTCCCTCCTACATTCTATAGAGCTCTCCAAATCTGTGAATGCAATACGCTCCACCTCACATTCTTTATCTTTCTCCCATCCCCCACAACGATCCTCTATGACCTCATCCCCTTCCCACATCTCCTCCTTTCCCTTGAACACATCTGTCTCCTCTACACCAACTCATGCCTCAATTCCGCTCATCCTCTGGTGTCTCCTTTCCTATACACACCCCACCTGCTGCTGTGCCTCACCAATGTCTCCCACCCTCTCTCTCTCCATCTCCATGCCTTCCACCTACTCTCCCAAAGAAACTTCCAACGTCTCGCTGTCCAGGATGATATGTTTCACCCCAATATTTATCCTTCCTTCAAGTCTGACCTTCCTCCTCCCCTCCCCTCCTCCATAGGATTCCCTCTCCTTCCCCTCTCCCTCTGCTGTTTCCTTCCTCCTGCCCCCTGTCCTTCTCACTTCTCCTTTCTCAGTCCTTGTACTCATTCCTGAGCTGGTTCCTCCCCAACATCCCTGTCTCCTTCCCCTTCGTATGCTACTGGCTGCCCCCTCCCACCCCTTGCTGGCCCCCTCTTCCACTGACCCCCTTTCCCTTCTGACCTTCGCTCCCTTGGCAGATCCTTCCAATTTTAAGCAAGTTACTTTGTCGTCTTTTGGTGCTCGCTGTATATGTAACATAAGTGCAGTGTGTGTTCAGTGTCGTCGTCCCGTGTGGCTCTCATTACTGTGAATGATGTTCTTAATTGTACTCTTCGTGTCGCCATTGTTTATGTGCTACATCTTCATAGAGTGTCATTTTAATTATATGTGAGTTTTATGTAAATGTACCTCATGAAACTACCACTTTTTGTATATTTTAACTACCATTGTTTCCCCTTTTCATGTGCAAATTTCATCTTTCATCCCCATATTTTATGTATATAACCTTTTCTTTAATCCGGTCTCTTGGCAGAAATGTGGCTATCTGAGCCGCTCCCGGCCCACCCCTGCCCACATGGGACAAGGGTATGAAACAACAATTACTGAAAAAACATATGTACAGCAGGTAACTCGACTGTTATGGTGAAATCAACAAATAATGTACCATAATCATGAAATATCCACCTAGAGACGCCCTCCAGCTGTGGTCTTACTCTTTTAGAACGTTTATTGGACATCCAACATATAATTTTTGCGTTCTCATGCTTGCTACAACGAATATTGTACCGACAGACCCCCTCCACACTATGTCAGTTAGGAAGACATCGAAACAATTTTGAAAGCATCGAATTTAGTACCGTAATCAATGACAATATTTAAGTACAGAAGAATAAAATCCCCTCTCCAGATGCTTTTGAAACGAATATTGTACGCTCAGCATTGAATTTTACGTTGCAAATAGCGAATAAAGTACCGAAATCAACGAAATTTGTACCTAAGTAAGTGTAAACTCACTGTCTGGGTGTGATCTTATGCACGCTACAACGAGTATTATACAGACAGACACCAATTCATTATGTGTTTTAATGTGTGTACTTAGCATCAGACTTCTCCGTAGGATTTATAAATGGCAGCAGGTGACTTTTATACGGCAAGTCATTGAATTATCACGTCAATACCTAAAGCAACCAATAACGTATCTAAATCAATGAAATTTCCACGCAAATAAATTGTAACCCCCTTTCCAGGTGTACTCTTATGCTTTTAAAATGAATATTGTAACGACAACCATGAATTTTGCTGTGTTGGTCCACTTCTTTTCGCACCCAGTAAGTCTTGTGATTCTGCGTTACATTGGGCAAATTCGTGATTGGTTGAATGGTGTGGACTATATGTTGTCATTCTCTCTCCAGATATGACGTAAAACCTTATCCAAAACTGAGCAGCGTACTAGCGCTAGTGATACAGACCTTCGGTGGTATGCATCAATTCAATGATACATCGCACAGTACATTTTCCACTTATACTATAACTTCGAACTCGCGGAACAGGCGTAGTTCTGACACACGGTAGTGCTATCCACTGAATTATCACGTTAAAGTGTTCCCACTTCTGCTACAGATCCAAAACCACATCAACTAGAAAAGTGAGAGTTCCAAAACTTTTTGATGAAAATGGTGCTAGTTGAACTTGCATAACGGCTTGTTCATGTTTCCAGGAAACATAAGTCTTCAATTGCTTCTCCTAGTTTGGAAGTCTCGGTCCAAAACCATCAAAATTCGCTTTTCTGCTATAGCTTCAAAACTGCAAGAAAAACTTCGAAACTAGGAGTTCCATACACATTTTTGACGTACACTGGTGCTATTGATACAACAGCTTGTTAATATTTCCAAGAAATCTAAGTCTTCCATCCACTTTTCTGTACTTTACAAAATCAAGAAGGGACTCAGCTCTAGCTGTGATGATCATAATCATTTGTGCACACAATGTGGGAGTGCAGAACACACACACAGTGCGAATGGGCTCATGATGATTTATCGCTATCAAACAGTCTTTAGTTCCATATGTTAAAGTAAAATCAATAGAGCAGTACAGCACTGGCCTGCAGGAAACATAAAACTATAGTCATCTGTCCTATATAGGAGTAGGATACAGCTTTTCACTATAGGGCATTTCCTGCTATTCTTTACAGAAGACATCTCGTAATACAGGACTGAAAATGTCCTACATCTCGTACACATAAACGACAGAAATAGATCTTCAACACCTGCAAGGGATTTCTAAATCATTTCTGACGAACACAGTCTAAGATCACAGTTTTGTAGCTGGACAGGAGCTTGAAAGTCTCGTACACACATAAGCGCTGCAGATAACATTAGATTCGTTGCTGACATATCCTCCAAACGTCTGTAAGTCTCATGGACCGTACTTCACAAGTTTTTCAAACATGCTGTGGCTTAAACCATTGCCTATGGTAAACTGTCAGATGTTCAGAGTTCGTCGTTGATTATGCTAACAAAAACCTACTATCTACATCTACATATATACTCCGCTTGCCACCAAGCGGTGTGTGGCGGAGGGCACAATTCGCGCCAAAGTCATATTTCCCCCCTTCTGTTCCACTCACGGATCGCACGAGGGAAAAACGACTGTCTGAACGCTGCAGTACGAGCTCTAATTTCCCTTATCTTTGAATGGTGATCATTGCGCCATTTGAAAGTTGTTGGTAATAATATATGCTCTACATCCTCGGCGAAGACCGGGGACTCTGCCCATGTCGCCCCCCCCCCCCCCCCCCGTGTTTGAAAATCTAAACGGTCAGTCGCTCGCTCCCTACGCAGCAGCCGTGATACGGATTCAGAGGCCTCCACATCAAGGGAAACCACACCTGTTGGTGCCATGGACCAAGAAATTGGTCCCCCTATATCAAACCCACTTCTCAGACTCCACCGGCCACCACCATCAAAGAAGGAAAAGATCCCTCCCATTGTAGTTTACAACCCCACGAATTACATTAAACTGATAACTGAGCTGCAGCGCCTTATTACAGGTCAACTGTGGGCAGTTTACCACAAAGACCATGCGAAGTACCTCCTCAACATGAAAGACGACTTCCTCATTGTGCTCAGCTTTGTGAAGTTGAAGGCATTGAATATCACACCCATCAAGTTTCTGGCGACAGAAAAACAAAAATCGACATCAAAGAACTTCTCTCTGAAGTTAAAGAAACAGAATTCCAGTATGAATTACTCCATCCCAAGTTCCTTGACCCTTTGGCCCACCAATATAACAAGATGGGCCCGAACAACCGGTAGTTAATCCCTATACCACCCATGTTGTCTCCGTTCTTAGGAGAGAATATGTCAAACGTTTTTACCAAATCAGGTATCTCCTGCGCACTAAGGTGTGTACTGAATCATATGAAGTCCTCGATGGCCCATCCATCTGACATAGGAGTAAACGATTGTGGTACACCAGCAATTACTGCTCACTGCATTTCCAGTGTGTCAAGAATGCTGACCCACATGTTTCAGAGGACTACAACCTCCCAGCCTCAGAAAAACCCACCTGTACAAGCTGCTTGGGCACTTCTCATGACCCCCGCCATCTGATCTCCTGGAAGGGTTGTCCTATATACCAGAAGGCGATGAAGTCTCCCAGTCTCCAAGAAGAAAGCCAAGGACAAATCACCCTCCCACCCCTCTTCCCGACACAGGGAGACTGCAGCAATTTTCTGTCTTAAGGGGTAAACCCAATGACCATCCAACCACAGATGTGCAGGCACCTGATACATCTGCAATACAGGGCCACCTCTGGTTTTATCTACTCTGACTACTTTCACCTCTTCAGCTCAGTCATCTCTGGTGCATCCATCTCCTGTGACGATTACCAATCCCCACCAAAAGGAAAGGCCATCTCACACTGCTCTCATCAACTTGTTGACATGCCCCAACCCCCCATTGCGATGCCTTCTCAACCTGTCACAACACCAACCCTCATTCACTGCAGGGTCAAGCAGCCCACCTGGGATAACCACCCAGTGGTGGACACAGATGCTTCATTTTGGGATGACATATGGGAGATCCTTCAGGTCATCTCTCTGTTCAAGTAGCCCCACAGTAGAGCTGTCATTCAAGAAACAGCTCAGAAGGTCTCTCAGTCAGAGGTTCTACTCCCAGAGGTCATCGCCCTGGTTGAAGGGCTCAGCCAAATTTTGTTATAATGGAAAATCGCCCACTGTGTAATCACCAGCCCCTGGTGAGCTATTTTTCTGTATTTTTAACGCTAATGGCATTAAACAACTGAAAACTGAACTGAACGCCTTTCTATGACCACTATGTGGACATTTCACTTCTCTCAGAAACCCATCTCAAACTGTCAGACGATTTTCATCCATACAACATGGTTTGCTGTCACACAGATGAGTTCCCTCACTGAGATGGTGTTCCTCCACAAGAGACTCATCCACAGTCATCAGGCACTCCAACCACTTGATCATATAGAGGACAAGGCAGGCACTGTTTCTATCTGCCTTGGAGCTGCCACATTTGAGCCCCAGCCTTCCCCTTCCTGAAGCAGACTTCCACTCGTTGATATCATTTGACAGACTTATCATTGGGGCACACCTCATTGTCAAATATCTGCCTTGGAATTCTTGTGTCGTTAATCCCAAGGATAGACTCCTCTTCAAACTGAAAGATGCTTTGGCACTGTCTGTGGTCCCCACACTACCACACATACAGCAGTCTGTTCTAACTGTCAGCTGGACATTCTGGATGTGGCCATTTTCAAGAACACTGTGGTGCAGTTTTCATTGGAGACATTCCACGAAGTGGCATCTGACCAAGACACAGTGTTCTTGCAACTTACTGATGTTGCTGCTGTGCCTCTAGACATCCATCCTATCTCGACCATCATGGACTGGGACAAATTTGCTAGGATCCTCAACAACACAACCCGGTTGAAGATCGACCTGATAATGCCTGCCAATCTGGTTAGAGGCTATAAAGGTCTCTACTTCCATTTTTCCCTAGCGCTTTAACCCTACTGTATGACTTGCCTCCCCTGTTGTGCGAACTGAAAGCCCAGAGGACCGTTACTGCAGGCAGTGGAAGAAGTTTCGTGACCCTCAGAATAAGCATTGCATGATTCGTCTCCAATTTGAATTCTGTCACTGCCTCGTCGATTGGAAAACAAAACAATGGGAGGACAAGATGTCCGCCTTTCAGCGTAAGTCCGAATGGGCTGTTGTCTGAGCTCTATGGTGCTCTCTAGTGAGGATCAACCATCACATCGGCATGGTGGATGGCTTAATTTATGATGTCCTCCATGTAGTGGACACCCTCGCCGATGTATTTGTAGCCGAGAATCAATTGCTTGTCTGGGATCTTACACTTGATGAACTGTAGGATTAACATGATATTCTGGCAGGCATTAATGATTTCAGACAATGGCCACTTCTTACTGCCCCTCACACAGCAGAATCATGGGCCGTCGGCTCCCAGTTTGGATGGCATCTTAAAGGAACACCTCCATCGGCTCCCAAGCAAGCCAATGGTTTTATTCACCAACATTCTGAACCACTGTCTCACAACTGGCCTTTTCCCCCGACAGTGGAAGCAACCAAACTGACTGCCGTCCGCAAGCCCTCAAAGGAACCTGTAGTCCCTACTAACAATAGCTTCATTAGCCTTCAGAATACTGTGGCCAAGGTTCCAGAGTCTTTGATCCTGCACCGCATTTCCTAGCCTCTGGCGGCTGCTGGGACGATCCATCTGGAACAGTTCAGTTTCGCTTCTCAACTGTCAGCTGAACTGCAAGTTCTTAGGATAGCAGAACATGTCACTAAGGGCTTTAACTCCACCATGTCGACGCCAAAGATTTTCCTGAACCTGCAAAACACTTACGATAGGTCTTGGCAGGACAATCTCGTGTACAAAATGCTGATACAAACGACCATCACAGACATCTATATCAAGATCATGGACGATTTCCTCCACGATAGAACAAGAAAAACACTCAAGCGTACATCACATGTCGATAGGTACCCATCAAGGCTCTGTGTTGTCTCCCATCCCTCTTAACATCTATGTTAATGGTATTCCAGGTATTCCAGTCATCCTCCACTGCCACCTACGCAGTACGCTGTAGATACGGCACTCTACACGACTGGCCGCGACAGCGACCAGCTCATTGCTCATCTTCAGAGTAAGGTGGATGTAACAGTCACCTGGTGTCGTTCAAAGAAGATTGCCCTCAATGCTGCCAAAACTACGGCGGTGTATGTCGCCAAACGAAGCCCTACTTTAAGCTTCTAGCACTGAATACTGCATTAAACTTCGAAATTTTTATAAAACTTCGCGAAACTTAGAGAATTTACGTCCTGTTAAATCTGGCATGCCTTTTTCGTTTCTTCGACAACAGTATTCTGACTTGTTTTGTGTAGCATGGGGAATCTGTTTCAACTTTTCTTAATTTATTTGATATAAATTTCTCCATTGCCGACGATACTATTTCTTTAAATTTAATCCACATCTGATCTACATAGTTAGTGCGGAAGGAATGGAGACTGTCTCTTAGAAAGTCTCAGTCCAATTTTTACCTACTTATTTAAAAAGATGTATTTTGCGTTTATTTTTAGCCGATTTGGCTGTTACAGTAATCAGACTCATTACACCGTCCGTCAACGAAATAATGGCCAAGCAATATATCACTTAAATTACAGCACTGTCTCTCTCAAAACCATCCCGACTGAAAAAGGCTGCCATTAAGTAAGTTAGTACAACTGGAACGACGATGTCATTTCAATCCGAAGGCGGCATATGCCACCTGGGGGATAGGAGATGTACTGATAATGGTTTCAAGGTCATCAGCCAACGAATAGCTCAGTGGCATAGCTACCAGAGCGCTATTTATGTCTTTAATAGGGAATTCTCACAGCCAGAAGGCTCAGTGTGGTGCAGACATGTGAAGCAAGCAGGCAGCCTTGCCACGGAGACGCATTTAGCTTCCTAAAGCTCACTGAGCGAGTTTGAAGGGGGTCAAATTGTAGCGTTCCGAATGGCGAGATGGTCTTTTCGGAGAACTGCCACACTAGTTGGACGTGCTGCGTTAGTTGCGCAACGATGCTGGTACCAGTGGTCGCGATGACATTCTCATACCAACAGACGAGATTCTGGACGTCCTCGCAGCACAGAGGCTCGTCAGGACCGTAGTATTGTAAAGGCAGCAGCGGCAGATCACACATCTACCACAGCACAGATAATAGGGCTTGCGAGGCAAGTCGTGCCAACACGAACTGTTGCGAACCGGTTATTAGCAGTGGGACTACGGACAGGCACACCTCTAATTCGTCTTCCACTCACGCAACAGAATCGACCTGAACAGCTCGAATGGTGCCGTCAGAACATCACTTGGAAGGTGGAATGGCGCGCCGTTACCTTCAACAGATCCTGCCTGCAGGCAAGTGATGGTCATTCGCGCGTACTACGTAGACCTGGTGAGCGCTGTCTCATAAAATATATTCGACCAAGACAGACTGGCACCACCCCAGGCTTTATAGTCTGGGGTGCAAAAAGCTACAGCTCTTGCTCGCCTTTGTTGTTTCTGAAGGGGACGCTAACCAGCGGTCGGTACGTGTAGAATGTTGTTAGATCTGTTCTTTTGCCGTTCTTGCAACAGGAACTTGATGTGTCGTTCCAGCAGGATAATGCTTGCCCACACACTGCCCATGAATTTGGCAACAGGAACTTGATGTGTCGTTCCAGCAGGATAATGCTTGCCCACACACTGCCCATGAATTTCAACATGTTCTGCAAGACCTGCAGCAACTTCCCTGGCCAACACGATCCCCAGACTTGTCTCCAACCGAGCACGTGTGGCATATGACGGCAGTAGAAGTGATCATGCAGCTTGTCAGTCAACAACTCTTACAGAACCAAATGAACAGTTCGAGCAGGCGTGGCATAAAGTATCCCACGACAGTACTCGTCATCTGTGTGATCGAATGGACGCCAGAGTCATCTGCCCTGTCGCCTACCTACTAATTGAGAATCGTCTAAAAACCACGTGACTTAAAAACTTCAGGTTGGAAGCAGTTGCTGATAACAGAACAGAACTCACTGGAACTATGAATACAGCCAGCTATGACACATTCTACTGCCTCCTGTCGTGTGACTGCTCCAGGATTCGTTCCACTGAATTAAATGTAGAGACAGCGCTACCTACAGACTACACCACAGTAAACTCACCTTTGAATTTTGATTACGGCTGTCTGCACCGAAGCTGTGAATAAGTCAATACTGAGAACAGTTCGTGCATTTCATTTCAGCATTTGTCTGCGCCAATGCAAGAATTTCTGGAAATCACGAACTCTTGCTCAGATCGCTTAAGATAAATACTCGCCACAAAATTGAACCGTTGTGCTCCATCAATCTATGCAATGATAGTATAGGAATATTAAAAATGCATCCAAGCGTCTAAACATGAAGTGTATAGAATATTTGTGTTCATTAAGAATACTCTTTATACTTCTCGTGGTTGTTTGTGATCCTGAACTTCACAATCCATGCCATCTAATTGTATTATTTTGAAACACACAGTTCATGACATAAAATTTCAGATGAATCAACAACCGATGCATATTTAGCTTAGTACAACAGACCTTCCATGAATTAGACCTAAGATGAGCAAATGTAGGAGACGCTCTCAGTTTCCTTCTCCAGAATCGAGCCGGAGAGAAATATAAGGAAGCAGTCAGCTGAAAAGTTTTAATGGTCCGGAGAAAATGATAATCATAATTTACTTCACAGGCAATTTTTTGCGCTCTTTTGTCGTTTCTCCAAGATTTAGCATTCGTAACGACTTCTGCTGTAAAACAATGTGATCGTTCCGGCACGCTCTTGTCTTTGAAGGAGCGTGGCGTTCGCTAGAGAAGTTATTACTGCAACTGGAAAAAGTTGAATATTTTGCAGAATATTAACAGCTTTCCAAAAGACATAAGGAACTTTTTACTCAAAACGTAACTAGTTGTTTTCTCATTTTGTTTACGCAAATCAGTTTCTATTGAGACACTGTCCTGTTCTGTCGTGTTCAGTATACTACACTCCTGGAAATTGAAATAAGAACACCGTGAATTCATTGTCCCAGGAAGGGGAAACTTTATTGACACATTCCTGGGGTCAGATACATCACATGATCACTCTGACAGAACCACAGGCACATAGACACAGGCAACAGAGCATGCACAATGTCGGCACTAGTACAGTGTATATCCACCTTTCACAGCAATACAGGCTGCTATTCTCCCTTGGAGACGATCGTAGAGATGCTGGATGTAGTCCTGTGGAACGGCTTGCCATGCCATTTCCACCTGGCGCCTCAGTTGGACCAGCGTTCGTGCTGGACGTGCAGACCGCGTGAGACGACGCTTCATCCAGTCCCAAACATGCTCAATGGGGGACAGATCCGGAGATCTTGCTGGCCAGGGTAGTTGACTTACACCTTCTAGAGCACGTTGGGTGGCACGGGATACATGCGGACGTGCATTGTCCTGTTGGAACAGCAAGTTCCCTTGCCGGTCTAGGAATGGTAGAACGATGGGTTCGATGACGGTTTGGATGTACCGTGCACTATTCAGTGTCCCCTCGACGATCACCAGTGGTGTACGGCCAGTGTAGGAGATCGCTCCCCACACCATGATGCCGGGTGTTGGCCCTGTGTGCCTCGGTCGTATGCAGTCCTGATTGTGGCGCTCACCTGCACGGCGCCAAACACGCATACGACCATCATTGGCACCAAGGCAGAAGCGACTCTCATCGCTGAAGACGACACGTCTCCATTCGTCCCTCCATTCACGCCTGTCGCGACACCACTGGAGGCGGGCTGCACGATGTTGGGGCGTGAGCGGAAGACGGCCTAACGGTGTGCGGGACCGTAGCCCAGCTTCATGGAGACGGTTGCGAATGGTCCTCGCCGATACCCCAGGAGCAACAGTGTCCCTAATTTGCTGGGAAGTGGCGGTGCGGTCCCCTACGGCACTGCGTAGGATCCTACGGTCTTGGCGTGCATCCGTGCGTCGCTGCGGTCCGGTCCCAGGTCGACGGGCACGTGCACCTTCCGCCGACCACTGGCGACAACATCGATGTACTGTGGAGACCTCACGCCCCACGTGTTGAGCAATTCGGCGGTACGTCCACCCGGCCTCCCGCATGCCCACTATACGCCCTCGCTCAAAGTCCGTCAACTGCACATACGGTTCACGTCCACGCTGTCGCGGCATGCTACCAGTGTTAAAGACTGCGATGGAGCTCCGTATGCCACGGCAAACTGGCTGACACTGACGGCGGCGGTGCACAAATGCTGCGCAGCTAGCGCCATTCGACGGCCAACACCGCGGTTCCTGGTGTGTCCGCTGTGCCGTGCGTGTGATCATTGCTTGTACAGCCCTCTTGCAGTGTCCGGAGCAAGTATGGTGGGTCTGACACACCGGTGTCAATGTGTTCTTTTTTCCATTTCCAGGAGTGTATTTACTGTGCTGTACTGGGTTGTTTATCACAATATACGAATAATATCACTTTTGCGTCTTCATTTGTGCGATATCAGTTTGTACTGAAGTACTTGTCAATACGTTCATGAATAAAATGCTTCTTCTTAGTAAAAATGACGATTATTTGTTTACATACTTTTAAAGTGTGCCTGGTTGTTACCAGGAAAGCACATAAAGGAGTGCGGTAGTTGTTATTGTTATTAGGTTTATAAACAATTTTTGAAACATTCAGAATTGCCACAATAGCTGTCTGTCACTTGTTTATTCACACTATCGTTCTCGTTCGTACAACTTATCATCCTCAGGCATGACGAGCGACAGTAAGCACAGGTATGCGACCAAATATGATCGTTTGTATTTAAATCAGTTTTGTGCATTAACTACATTAAAATTATCGAATGCAGAAAAATACACAGTTTACAAGCCAGGCAAAATGTTGTCAGGCAAAGTATAAGGCCAAGTTCACACAAAGATTATATCACTTTTATGCACAGTCCATACTGTGTATCTACACTGAAGAGAAAAGAAATTGGTATAGGCGTGCGTATTCGAATAAAAATATATGTTAACAAGCAGAATACGGCATTGCAATATATAAGACAAAAAGTGTTTGGCGCAGTTGTTAGATCGGTTGCTGCTGCTACAATGGCAACTTATTAAGATTTAAGTAAGTTTGAACGTGGTGTCATAGTCGGCACACGTGCGATGATACACAGCATCTCCAACATAGCGATGAACTGGGAATTTTCCCGTGCGACAATTTCACTATTGTACCGCCAATATCAGGAATCCGGTTAAACATTAAATCTCCGACATCGTTGGGGCAGGAAAAAGATCCTACAAGAACGGGACCAACGACGACTGAAGAGAATTGTTCAGCGTGACAGAAGTGCAACGCTTCCGCAAATTTCTGCAGATTTCAATGCTGTCAGCGTGCGAGCCATTCAAAGAAACATCGTCGAAATGGGCTTTCGGAGCCGAAGACCCACTCGTGTACCCTTGATAACTGCACAACACGAAGCTTAACGCCTCGCCCGGGCCTGTCAACACCGACATTGGACAGTTGATGACTGGAAACGTTGCCTGGTCTGACGGGTCTCGTTTCAAATTGTTTCGAGCGGACGTAAGTGTACGAGTATGGGGACAACCTCATGAATCCATGGGCCCTGCATGTCAACCGGAGACTGTTCATGCTGGTGGAGACTCTATAATGGTGTGGGGTGTGTGGAGCTGGAGTGACATGGGACGCCTGATACGTCTAGATAGACTCTCACAGGCGATACGTACGTAAGCATCCTGTCAATCATCTGCACCCATTCATGTCTATTGAGCAATTCCAGCAGGACAATGCGACATCCCACACGGCCAGAACTGTTACAGAGAGGCTCCAGGAACACACCTCTGTGTTTAAACACTTCCGCTGGTGACCGTACTCCCCAGACATGAACATTATTGAGCATATCTAAGATGCCTTACAACGTGCTGTTCAGAAGAGGCATCACCCCCTCGTACTCTTACGGATTTATGGACAGCCCAGCAGGATTCATGGTGTCAGTTCCCTCCAGCACTGCTTCAGACATTAGTCGAGTCCATACCACGTCGTGTTGCAGCACTTCTGCGTGCTCGCGGTGATCCTACACGATATTAGGCAGGTGTACCAGTTTCTTTGGCTCTTCAATGTAATTGTGGAATTGATTCCTATTCGACGTTACATTAGTAAATGGACAAATGCATACCAAATAAACTTTCTACATTTTCATTAACCATAACTTACTGAAGGTAAGCATGTGAGAACTACAATACATGATGTCTACCCAATTTATTATCTGTATGCAGGCACGAGAAAGTTGAACATTTAGTTTCATGCATTTACATACCACCATCCAACACTCTGCTTTGAACAGATTTGCATCAACTGTGTTTTCTGAAATTGAAAAATGGTTTAGAACCCACTGCCAGTGCACTTCTAATGAGCAACATTGTGATGCCTTTGTGGTCATGAAAGCTAATCATGGCAGTGAGTTGAATCGTACTTATTCTTTCTGTCTATCAGTACTATGAAGAAATTTTGTAATTATTTGTCTAAAAAATTAAAGTTGCGTGGGATGCATCAAATATTAGTACGCAAGGTTCACACCATAGTCAAACAAAATCTAACAAAGATTAGTGGACCGGGACTGACAGCAAATTACGCTGTGATACGGTCATAATGTAGGTAGAGATATATTGTTATCGCATTGTACTGAGCATAAATATCATCATATGACGTGTCTCAAAACGGTTTCTAACGCATTTTAGGAGGTTTCTCTTCAGAGCTGCACATGGTTAAAGAAAAAAGTTGTTCGTAGCGATAACATTTTGCAATTACCAACATGCAGCACCGTGAATTAGCCGAAAGTCAACTGAATGGTAGAAAATACTGCGTAGGAGGCAAAAACGAATGGTTTATTACAGCACAAAAAGTGTATGAATCTTTCTTTTATCATACTTAAGTACCTTTGTTGAAAATCAGCCAGTGTCTCCGTTAGAAGTCACCATGTGCTATATGCAGAAGAAGTACAGGGTTTGGACAAATATGTGGAACACCGCGAGAAATGCACGCTTTTACTTAAATATAGTTTCTTGTCAAGCTTGCAGGCTGTGCTGTTGCATTTGACCATGAACGGCAACTGTCCAATGTTCTCAATACGTTGCAAGTGACAGTCGTGGTCAAAAAAGTGTTTTTTGTCATTGTGACTGCATTACTGAGGTGACAAAAGTGATGGCATATCTCCTAATATCGTTTCGAACCTCGTTTTCACCGGCGTAGTTCAGCAACTCGACGTAGCATACACTCAACAAATCTGAAGTTCCCTACAGAAATACGGAGCCATACAGCCTCTACAGCCGACCATAATTCTGAAAGTGTTCCTAGTGCAGGATATTGTGCACTAACTGACATGTCTATTGTGTCCCATAAATGTTTGATGAGATTCATGTCAGGTGATTTGGGCGGCCAAATCATTCGCTCGAATTTTCTAGAATGTTCTCCAAACCAGTTGCGAAACATTATGGGCCGGTGACATTTAAATCGTTGTTCTCAAACGTGAAGCCCATGAATAGCTGCAGATGGTCTTCAAGTAGCCGTTTCTCGTCAATGATGAATTCAGTTGGACCAGTCCATTCCATGTAAACACAGCCCACACCACTATGGAGCCACCACCAGCTTGCTCAGGACTTTGTTGACACTTGGACCAATATCTTCGTGTGGTCTGCGCCATACTCTAAGCCCACTGTCAGCTCTTAACTACTGAAATCGGGACACATTTGACCAGGTCACGGTTTTCTAGTCATCTAGAGGCCTACCGATTTAGTCACGAGCCCAGCAGAGGCGCTGCAGACAATGTTGTGCAGCTAGCAAAGGCACTCGCATTGGTCGTCTGCTGCCATAGCCAATTAACGCCAAATTTCGCCTCACTGTCCTAACGGAAACGTTCGTCGTACGTCGCACATTGATTTCTGCAGTTGTCTCTAGCAGTATTCCGTGTCTATTCGCACCGACAATTCTGGCTGTTGCTCTCGATCGTTTAGTGAAGGCTTTCGGCCACTCCGTTGTCGGTGGTGAGAGGTAATGCCTGAAATCTGGTATTCTCGGGATTATTTTGACACTTTGGATCTCGGTATATTGAATTCCCTAACGATTTCCGAAATGGAATGTCCTATTCGTCTAGTTCAAGCTACCAGCCCGTGTTTAAAGTCTGTTAATTAATGTCATACGGCCATAATCACGTCAGGAACCTTTTCACATAGATCACCTGAGTAAAGGTAACAGCTCCGTCAACACACTATCTTGTGTACGCGATACTACCGCCACCTTCATATGTGCACATCGCTCTCCCGTGACCTTAGTCATCTTAGAGTCTGTTGTAGCTACATGAATTCGAACGTGGGAAAGTTGTTGGTGTTCGTATGCTGGATGCTTCCTAAATAAAGTAGCCGAAGTATTTCGTATTTCGAGAGGTACCAATTGAAGATTTATACCGCGTACAGGGTAAGCGGAGAAACACCATTCGCTAAGCCACAACGCGGAGAAAAGGTGTGTTGAGTGATAGTGAAAGATGATCATTGAAAAGGATTGTGATGAGAAGTAAGAAGACAACAGCTGCAGAAGTCACTGCTACAGTGACTGTAGTTTTCAGCCCCAAAGTAGCACGAAGGGAGCTGCAAAATTAGGGAACTGCTTGGCTAGCTGCAAGTCCCAAATCACTCATCAATGATGCAAATGCTCGCAATAGGAAAAGGTGGTGCAGAAGCCATAAAACCTGGACAATGGAGCAATGGAGAAAAATCATTTGATCGGATGAGTCTTCTTTCTCACTGTTTGCAATTACCGGCCAAGTTTACGCCCCAAGAGTGACATATGTCGGATGTTCTGTTCCGACACTGACAATGTTGAGTGTTTATGGAAAAAGTTCAAGGCAATCGTAAAATGCGTTTCAGACAGGTACGTGCCGAGTAAAACTGTGAGGGACGGGAAAAACCCACCGTGGTTCAACAACAAAGTTAGGAAACTACTGCGAAAGCAAACAAGTTTAAACGCAGCCAAAACCTCTCAGACAAACATAAGCTAAACGATGTCAAAGTTACCGTAAGGAGGGCTATGCGTGAAGCGTTTAGCGAATTCGAAAGTAAAATTCTATGTACCGACTTGACAGAAAATCCTAGGAAGTTCTGGTCTTACGTTAAATCAGTAAGTGGCTTGAAACAACATATCCAGACACTCCAGGATGATAACGGCATTGAAACAGAGGATGACACGCGTAAAGCTGAAATACTAAACATCTTTTTCCAAAGCTGTTTCACAGAGAAAGACCGCACTGCAGTTCCTTCTCTAAATCCTCGCACAAACGAAAAAATGGCTGACATCGAAATAAGTGTCCAAGGAATAGAAAAGCAGCTGGAATCACTCAACAGAGGAAAGTCCACTGGACCTGACGTGATACCAATTCTATTCTACACAGAGTACGCGAAAGAACTTGCCCCCCTTCTAACAGCCGTGTACCGCAAGTCTCTAGAGGAACGGAAGGTTCCAAATGATTGGAAAAGAGCACAGATAGTACCACTCTTCAAGAAGGGTCGTCGACCAGATACGCGAAACTATAGACCTATATCTCTGACGTCGATCTGTTGTAGAATTTTAGAACATGTTTTTTGCTCGCGTATCACGTCGTTTTTGGAAACCCAGAATCTACTCTGTAGGAATCAACATGGATTCCGGAAACAGCGATCGTGTGAGACCCAACTCGCTTTATTTGTTCATGAGACCCAGAAAATATTAGGTACAGGCTCCCATGTAGATACTATTTTCCTTGACTTCCGGAAGGCGTTCGATACAGTTCCGCACTGTCGCCTGATAAACAAAGTAAGAGACTACGGAATATGACCAGCTGTGTGGCTGGATTGAAGAGTTTTTAGCAAACAGAACACAGTATGTTGTTATCAATGGAGAGACGTCTACAGACGTTAAAGTAACCTCTGGCGTGCCACAGGGGAGTGTTATGGGACCATTGCTTTTCACAATATACATAAATGACCTAGTAGATAGTGTCGGAAGTTCCATGCGGCTTTTCCCGGATGATGCTGTAGTATACAGAGAAGTTGCAGCATTAGAAAATTGTAGCGAAATGGAGGAAGGTCTGCAGCAGATAGGCACTAAGTGCAAGGAGTGGCAACTGACCCTTAACATAGACCAATGCATTGTATTGCGAATACATAGAAAGAAGGATCTTTTATCGTATGATTATATGATAGCGGAACAAACACTGGTAGCAGCTACTTCTGTAAAATATCTGGGAGTATGCGTGCGGAACGATTTGAAGTGGAATGATCATATAAAATTAATTTTTGGTAAGGCGGGTACCAGGTTGAGATTCGTTGGGAGAGTCCTTAGAAAATGTAGTCCATCAACAAAGGAGGTGGCTTACAAAACACTCGTTCGACCTATACTTGAGTATTGCTCATCAGTGTGGGATCCGCACCAGGTCGGGTTGACGGAGGAGATAAAGAAGATCCAAAGAAGAGCGGCGGTTATTTGGTAAGCGTGATAGCGTTACGGAGATGGTTCAAATGGCTCTGAGTACTATGGGACTCAACTGCTGAGGTCATTAGTCCCCTAGAACTTAGAACTAGTTAAACCTAACTAACCTAAGGACATCACAAACATCCATGCCCGAGGCAGGATTCGAACCTGCGACCGTAGCGGTCTCGCGGTTCCAGACTGCAGCGCCAGAACCGCGCGGCCACTTCGGCCGGCGTTACGGAGATGTTTAGCAAACTCAAGTGGCAGACTCTGCAAGAGAGGCGCTCTGCATCGCGGTGTAGCTTGCTCGCCAGGTTTCGAGAGGATGCGTTTCTGGATGAGGTATCGAATATATTGTTTCCCCCTACTTATACCTCCCGAGGAGATCACGAATGTAAAATTAGAGAGATTCGAGCGCGCACGGAGGCTTTCCGGCAGTCGTTCTTCCTGCGAACCATACGCGACTGGAACAGAAAATGGAGGTAATGGCAGTGGCACGTAAAGTGCCCTACGCCACACACCGTTGGGTGGCTTGCGGAGTATAAATGTAGATGTAGATGTAGATGGTTTTGTCAGCCGTATTGTGGTATTCCTTAGGCCTCATGGTTACTGTGTAAGGTCCCATTTCTACCGAGGATTATATGACTATTTTGGCTGATCATGTCCGCCCCATTGTGCAGTGAGGTCCCACAGTCACCAGATCTCAATATTATTGAGCCTTTGTGGTCTACTTTGGGGAGAAGGGTTTGTGACCTTTGTCCACTTCCGTCATCGTTACCTGAACTTTAAATGTTATGCACCGATTACGCAGCATTTCTTCATCTTCCCGTGGCAATCCTTTTTCTCTCATTTCAAACAACTTCATTTCAAAATGGTTCCAATGGCTCTGAACACTATGGGACTTAACATCTGAGGTTATCATTCACCTAGAACTTAGAACTACTTAAACCTAACTAACCTAAGGACGTCACACACATCCATGCCCGAGGCAAGATTCGAACCTGTGACTGTAGCGGACTGCATTTCAGAGCGGAATCTCAGATAACATCTTCGATCGAAGAAATCATGAATATTTTGAGTAAAAATATTAGCTTTATTTACAGGTAACGTAACTTTGCTGACAAGCATATCTATCAGGTTCGTCAACTCATCAAAGAGTTTGGTGTGATTTATATCTCTCGGCTCTAACATTTCATTGACTCTGTTTATTTCAGTTAATATTGGATTTAAAGATGAAATAAGTGCGTAATTAATTTCGATCGCATACATAGTGTACAATAACGCTGCCATGTGAAACCTTTCGCGTACTTTAGCTACGGAAAAATGTGTTTTTAGTTCTGACCATTGCTTGTTTATTCTCGATACAGCGGATCCTATTGATAACCACCTTGCCTGGCACGCCTAAACTATATTTAATGGTTTCTGTCAATCGTTGATGGTTCCGTATAGCTCCTTATAAAGAGATTGTCTGGAAGAGGAGCGAGTAAACTAGTCATATGCCTCATTAATTGAAAACTCCAAATTTCTCGGTAGAAATTCTTTTGCAGCAGCTGAAATAGCCAGTTGCAGGGAATGGCGCAAGCAACGTACTAAAATCGGGTGTGGTACCTCTTCTTTGACTTTTCGCTGTTTACTCCAACCATGCATGACACAGGGATTATCTGTACCTAAGCCCATTAAATCTTTAAGTCTCAAGTAGAGTCGTTGAAGTGTCTTCATTATAGCAGAGACAATAGCTCCAGCATTACACTCGTGCTGTTCAGAAAGTCGAGGTATGCAGATACTATATTTTGGTGTAATTTACTGTGATAAACTATAATCAGTACCAACTATTTATATACAGCAATATTAGTAGTCATCAGTTAATAAGCTAAATGGTTGATCTTTGCAATCTTGTTTTAGAATGTCAGTGAAATGAGGTGCTAACGCGTTTTTATAACAGAGGTGCACTTAGTTCGGTTCGGCTGAACTTTTTCGATATATTTTTCATGACTGTGATTAATTACCTCTCCCAAATGGTCGACTGCACGTATACTAGTATGCATGGCTGTGAATAATGCAAGTCTTGCTTCCTCGTTTCTTTTATTCCCAGTAGCCTATGACCTAAAAACAATTTTAGGCTGCGTAGTCACAACCTGCAACAATTTACTTAGTCAAAGAGTGGTCAGAGATGAAAAACCGATCAGTGAATGACTGATCAATCAAAGAAAGGTTGTTTATCTTTTTATTCTGTAGATGATTCTTTGACATCCCATGAGACTTCAAATCTGCATAGTGACTCCTTAAAGCTGTACCACAAAATATGAACTTCGCTGCCTGACCCACAGTGCTTTCAATTACTTGAAGCCAATTTTTAAAAGTGTGTCTTGGAACCAATAATCCCGAAACTTTTGTATATATTGCGGTTTTGGCATGGTTATGCACGTATGAAGTCGCGAAATAATAACATACACTGAGAATCACAATTGTATAGTGCACACCACGAAAGACTATAGTCGAGTTACTTTTTCTGCGTATCTAACGTGACGAACCATGCGTGGGCCAACAACCGCTCGGTGGTTATTCGAACCGACAATGAAATCAGTGAGCACCCATTGCTTGAAACCGATTTCTAAACTCCCTGCCCCTTCGTAAACCGCCTTCGCTCGAGAAGTGAACTATAGGTAGGTGCTACTAAATACTGTTCATTCTACAGGGAATCCCCGCTAGTAATCTATCGACTGTGATGGTTCGTTTGACGTCGCATTGTAATGCATCAGTTTTGTCTTCGAAGTAAAAGATAAATACTCTGAAATCAAGTAATGTAGAAATAACATATTTCGAAGCATATAAATAGCTTAGTGGTTGAGGGATCGCATTTTCAGTAATTGAACCTGAATTCTACTAAAACACTGTAAAATCTACCAGCCACAAGAAGCAATATTTCGCCACTAAAAGGAGGGTAGGAACCACCAGTTTTAGTGGAAAATCCACTAAGTTGGAAACATTAGTTTTGGTGTTCCTTTATTTTTGCCCATTCCGTGTACATGTACCTTAAAACGTACTCTAATATCCAACTCGGGTGTACAGCTTCAGACAATTCCATTAGCAGAATTGCATCTTGGATTACAGTATTAATCGGCAAGTATAATGAAAAGCCACAACTCAAAAAATGTAACGCACTTGTTTGTGCTGATGTAGTTAAAGAGTAATTAAAAAGTACAGCACCCAGAAGTCGCACAGCAGCTCGTGTGACTCACCCCACAACGCAGCTCTCGAACTGCCATATTATGTATCGCAAGCAACAGATAAATAGTCAAGCCTCGGGAAATGTGCATACTTGAATTACGAAGATAATTCTGTCTACCCGCTGTCAACAAACAGAAAGGACAATAAGATGTTAGGAGCACCATGACAGTTTTTTGCAAGTTAATTCGAACTAGCGCAATCATTGAATCGGCTCCACAGATAATATCAATTTCAGAACTAAACGAGTGAAAATTATCGGTAGAAAACTTTTGTAATGTCTCGAACAACAAAAGCCATAAAGAGCCTAGGCCAGATCATATTTTGAACTACCGTTCTACAAACGTAAATATTATTATGGAGCATTTATTCCCGATAGCTGAGGATTAAAAATATCAATATCAGTTAAACAATGATAGATTTTGATGTGGTCTCGAAGCTCGCCGAAATTCGATCACGATGCGTTCAATTGGTCATTTATCGTAAAAGAAATAGGAGTATGTCGGTCTGTTGACAGTGGCAAATTTACTCTCATTAACAATAATGATCTACATTCTACACATTACAATGTCCACTCTCCTAACGGAAGGTGCAGCTGTGCTGTGTAGCCTGACTGCGTGTAAATTTCCATTTGCCCGTACTTAATGACATGCTCCCTGTACGACAGTTGGCGACCGCCCGGCGCAGTGTGCTGCGGGTTGCCGCTCTCTCGGCAGTAGCAAGTACGTATCCATTGTGAGCCACTCTCACTTTCTCTCAGGGGGCTTACTGGCACCGATAGCGCCTTACAAATACTTACTTTGTGTTACGATATTCGACACACATTTTATCGTGCCATAGCTACAAATATTTACAACTGCATCTACATCTATACTCCGCAAACTACCTCATGGTGTATTTTGTGTATCATTGTCACTTCCCTCTTCTTTCTAGCAGTCACGAACTGTCAGTGGAAGAACGGTTGTTCGTAATACTTCGTGTGAGTCCCAATCTCTCTGATTTTATCTTCAAGGTCTTTTCCAGAGATATACATAGAGCAAAAAGTATGATGTCTGAACTCAGTAGGAACGTACGCTCTTGGAATTTTAACAGTAAACCACTCTTTCATACAGAGCGCATCTCATGTAGCGTCTGCCTCTGGCGTTCGATGATCATCATATCCATTGGGCGCTCGCACTTGCTAAATGAATATGCAACGAGATGTGCTGTCTACTTTTGGATCTTCACTATTTCATCTATCACTCCTACCTTGTATGGATCCCAGACTGAGGAGCTGTATTAAAATATTGTTCGAATGAGAGTTTTGCAAGCTACCTCCTTCGTGGATGGAATACTTTTCTTGTGGATTCTTCCCATGAATGTCCATCTGACATCAGACATCGCTGCGATTAGTTTCAATTTGTCGTTTTCGTGAACATATCCCTAGATATTTTATGTATGCAGCTGATTCCAGTGATTGTTGTGCAATCGCGCAAAGATACAATAACGAGTCACTCTTCATATCTTTGCGCAGTACTTTACATTCGCTTATCCTGAGACTCTGCTACCAATCTCCGCAAGAAGCGTCGATCCTTTGCAGGTCTTCCAACATTTCGGTACAATTTTCACGCGTTGCGACTTCTCTGTACACGACATCATCCGCGAAAAGCCTTACGGAACTTCCGGCGTCATCCACTAGATCATAGTGTGAAAAGTAATGTTCCTGTAACACTCTTGATTGATATTCGGTATGATAATCTTCTGTTCCTTAGTCAGCAGTCCGGAACTCTATTGAATGCCTTCTGGAGGTCGAGGAAGACGGCAGCAGCCTGGACGCCGGCATCTTCTGATTCCCTCGCGTATGTGCAGAGCGGGTTGGGTTTTTCGGAACGCACCTTGGTTCCTACACAGAAGACTTTCGGTCTCTTGAAATGTCGTAATAAGCGAGGAAAAAACGTGTTCTAGTATTCTACAACAGACCTACGTCAGAGATATAGGCCTATAACTCTGTTCTGTTCGACGACTCTTCTTGAACACCGGAAAGACTTGTGCTTTTTTCCAATCACTAGACAGACTTCGCTCCTCCAGCGACCAAGGTTAATTTGCTGCTAGAAGAGGAGTAAGTTCTTTCGCATAATGTAGAATTGTACTGCTATCGGGTATCCCAGCACGCCAGTGCTGAGCGATTTCAGTTTAATTTCTATTCAGTGGCCACTTATTTCGATATCTATCTTTAGACTTTCGTGATGTTCGTATGACAGTACAATTTTCCTCGGTGAAGTAGTTTTCAAAATAGAAGTTAAGTTTATCAACTTTTCTTCTGTCATTCTCCGTTTCGATGCCGTTACTGTCATATAAGTTGGCTGGCTGATTCGGGGAACGGGACCAAACATCGAAGTCATCCGTCCCACTTGATTAGGGAAAGATGAGGAAGGAAGCTGGCCGTGCCCTTTCAAAAGAACCAACCCGGCATTTGCCCGAAGCGATTGAGAGAAATCACGGAAAACCTAAATCAGGATGGCCGGACGCCGGTTTAAACCGTCGTCCTCCCGAACGTGAGTCCAGTGCGCTAGCCACTGCGCCACCTCGCTTGGTGTATTGTCATATAGTATCTGTACAGATAATTTTGATCAGTTTACTGATTTAACATAACATCAAAATTTCGTAGAATATTCTCTGAGACTTGCAGAGGAATTATACTTTACAATTCAATTAACGCTTCAAGCATGTTTCTCCTTTTGCTACTTTTGGCTTTGTTCAGTTTCTGTTTGTCTATGAATCTTTAGCTATGTTGAAATCTGCAGTGAAGCTCTCTTTGCTTTCGAGGCAGCTTCCCAACACAGCTGTCGAGCCACTGCAGACCTCTCCTACATCAGAACATTGCTCGTCACATCCTTGTGACGGATCGTCTGCAACCACCGTCACTGCTTTATCTGATACTCAAGTGCATCGTAATAACAGGAGATTTTGTTAGTCATTACTGCTGAGCGGCCAGGTGATTTGAAAGTGAAGGGAAATGCCACGTTCTGACGTTTGTGAAAAATGTTGCAGAAGTTATCTATTGTAACGAGCCACTCAGCGTCCTGCTGTGCCCCTGGAAGATGAAACTACCGGGTACCTATCTGTGTGAGCTACGACGGCATGGTGACAATACCAGTCTCCAGAGAACGCCAGCAGGTCGTGAATCCTGATTACAGAAAAAGAAATAACACCTAAATAGTCTATAGATTTCCTTTGATGTAGGGTTCGATTTCCGTTACTGCCTCAGATTTTTCTGAGGTAGCGACGTACGGGGTCCACTCAACCCTTGTCAAGCTAAAAGAGGAGCTGCTTCAATAAAGAAGCAGCGGCATCATCAAGATTCATTCACTGGCATTAACGGCTGGAGGGTTTGGCGACAGGCTGATGACATGTCCCACGATCATAGAACGTTTCTCGCGTTGCTGTGTAGGCAGCAGTCGGCCAGCCAGAACAGGCCTAATCCCTGTGTGGTGTTTGCTTACCTGTCATAGATCATTCAGTCGTTGATTGCATTGTACTCTTAATACACCTGTTACTATACGACGCGCCAGGTCAAGGCTCTTGTGGTATCTTATTAATTTAACTGAAGACTGGAGAACAATATGGTTTCTGAACAATGTATCATAACTGTACAACAGAAGATAATCTTTGACTTCCGGTTTGTAGTTGGTGCTTTGCTGAAGTGCGGGTCTTAGAATGATTGCTGAAAATAATCTACAGCGAAACATTTTAACTGAACTGAAAATTATTTCGTGATTTAGAGGTAAACGTTTATTTCTTGGAAATTATATAATCTCTGACAGAACTGAAACTTTCTTTAGCGGCCCCTAAATTATCAACATCCTAAGAAGTCTCATATGTGCACGCCAAGCGTACGCTACTATAGTCGTTTCCTTCATGTAGTACACGCCTTACCTTTTCAAAGAGGCTCTACAAATATGAACGTCGTTGCCAACGACACTAATATTCTGTGGAAAATTTTTCAAACTGCTCATCTCCTCATCTACATCTACATACAGTGTGTAAACTTGCGGGCTCGCTGGCTATTTCCTGACAAATGAATCAACTGCATGTTCACTGTGGTCCTATAAGTAGCAGCCTCTGATTGGGTAATCACACAATCTACAATAACTTCGGCTCAATTACATCTAAGGGTCGGTTAAATGCTGCTGCTTCTTGGACCAAATAATTCTGCACTGAGGTTTCTTAACATATTGATTAGCAGAATTTTACAGAACTACGCAAACATTTTCAAATAATTTTGCACTGAGGTTGCTGAAGATATTAACTAGAGGAATTTTATAGAACTACGCAAATATTGTTGCAAATTAAATGAAGTGTATCCTGAAGGACACTGAGGTAACAGTGATTTGGTTTAAGTTCAACTTGTAACTTTACTTGCAAGTGAAGAATCAGTGGATACAAATGTGAAAAGGTGGTCATACATTTCTAAGTAAACCTGCAGCAGATAAATGAATCACTATATAGTGCAGAGCAAAGAAAACAGAGCATCGAATAAAATTTCCGAACATTAACGTAGGTCAGAATTTGCAGCACATGTAAAAATTTCAACACTTTGCAAAATTTTCTAAGTTCCAATGAAACTTTTAAAAGTACCTCCACTGTTCCAGCACCAAAGATGAGAAACCCATCTTCACTCCTCCAGCGATGGCTACAGGAGACCATGAAGCTTCTCACCTTGTCTCCTCCAGAGCTTTAACACATGACCAACTATTGTAGTCAGGTTTGTTACTTTCCTTGGCTCACCTTATCAGAACACACTGTTTTATATACATTATAAATTTTTAATACACTCACATGTTCTTAAATCTACTATACATCTCTTTCCGTAACTATTATTACACTTTGTTCTTTTAATTTATTATTTTTCTTCTGGTTCTAAATGAAACCTCAGAAGCTAGTCAAATACTTGTCTACTTTCTTCTTATAGCTGTGTCACTACAAAACTCAAACCACTTTTCGTAATGTTTTTACGAACATAACAATCATATTTAAATATGTTATTGCATCTTAATCCCTACTGCAATGTCAACTAGCTAACGCTAAATAGGTATGTGCGAATTCTGCTTTATGACGTTTAAATCAAAATTACAAATAATTTAACAACTTTTTTTCATGCATATCGCCAACAAGCTAGCTCATCATGTAACTGAGATCATGAACTATTTCGTGGTGTACTGTACGTGTTACGATGTCCGCTAATGGTTATTTTCTGCACCATAAATAAACAAACATTTATCTTTAATGATCGCTAAACATAACGACTTATAAATATGTTAATAATTTGTGCTTAGGGCTTCCGCTAGTTCCAGAAATGTCCTTACATTTGCTGTGCCTCAGCAGTAGGCAGCCTTGGCAATTTTTGTAGATATACAGTACTTTTAATTTGACACAGAGTTGCCAGGTCACGTTGGCGTTCGCTTCCTTATGGTGCCCAAAAATCGGCCATGCTGTTTGTTTTGTCACAATGGCAGAAGCTACTATTTGGGGCACCATATGCTACAATTTCCTTCCATTCCATTCACAGATGTGGCATGGGAAAATATTAGGCGTCTCTGCTAGCGATTATTAGCCTAAACTGTGATCGTTACAGAATCTATAGACAGTGGCTTGAAGAACATTTATATCTTGTACTTACATAAGCAGCTGTTTGTGGAATGACGTCTTTAATCGAATACTTGCTAGCTGCTTCTTTTCAGCGTTGCTGTTCTCTGTTTACATGCGACGGCTACTGTTAGTGCGAACTTTCAAATACTTGAAACCCTTGAGCAAAAAGGGCTACACATATATTTTGGAACCAATGCCTTTAGTAGAAAAGCTGCGAAATGTTTCCAACAACAGCTCGACAGAACGCCCGGAAGTACACAAAAACTCGATGCTTGCCATTTGATTTACTTGGAATTGAGCTGAAAAAGAAACCGAAGCAATGAGAAGGCGAGACGGAAACGAAATGCAACTTCATGGGATGGGAGTGTATTTGATGTCACTTCATTACAAAATCAAGTTAAATTTGCAAAGAACTTGGCTGTATGAGCCCCCTTGTCAGTATGAAGTTGCACTCCTCTGGACTGTATACGTGCACATATTCGGCTGGGAAGGATGTCACTAGGCTGTTGTATCCTCTCCTTACTAAAGTTGGCCCACGGCTGTTGTCCCAGGTCCTTGATAGCCTGAATACTGGTACAGGGGCGGAGCTGATGTACGCGTTCGTCCCACACGCGTTCTGTGGGAGACAGATCATTGGACCCTGCTGGCGACTGGAGTACCTCAACATCATGCGGACCATTCATAGTGACGAGATTTGTCCTGTTTGAAACATAGCACCACGGTACAGCCGCAGGAGAGAGAACGCAGGACATCCGTGAAGTGCCGTTGTGCTCTGAGTTCCGTCAATCATTACCAGCCATGACCTGAACTTATTCCCGATGACTCTCCACTCAATGATGATAGGAGTAAGATCGGTGTGCCTCACCAAAAAATTGAAAGAATGAGTCTTTCCCCAGGTCGCTGCTACAGTCGCCGACGATAGTTATCCAGAGTAGTGCAGAGCTGTGATTCGTCGCTGAACACGACGCGGCACCAGTCATCAACAGACGATGTTCCCCAAGTACGGCACCGACCCAGATGCAGCCGTTCGTGTTGTGGCGTCAACGGCAGCTTACGCATGCGATGGCAATTCCCAAATCCAACTGCTTCTTCTCTCCGACCAATGCTGCAGGATGACACAGAATGTTGCAGTTGCCCATTGTTTGTTCACGGATTGTAGGCAAAGATGTGAATCGGTTACGCTGTGCTTGGTGCACGATATGCCGATCCTCCCTTCTGTTGGTGGTCAGTCTGAACTGTAGCCATGCAGTCCAACGTGGGGCCACTGTCACATTCGACTGCTCCGGAAATCTGGAGAGTGAGCCATTTGACTAGCCGGCCAAATGGAGACCCACAATAAGGTTCCTATCAAACTCCGTCAGGACTTCAGTTAAACAAACTAACAACCTTCAAAGCTGTAATTAACAAATTACTCTCATAGGCCTGAAAACGCTGTCCAACACTAGCACACGGCATCTCCGTGTCTTTCACAATGATCACTCAACAAATGAAGGTGTTCACACGCGTTGTACCCTACCATGCCTGGTAACAGCACTAAATACAAAAACCCAAACTACTCTGCACCGATATAACTGCCACAGGGAATTGCAACTCAAAACATTACATACTCTACGATGTTGTATACATTCACGAAGTTGCATTCATATCAAACCATATCTTCTGTGTGCTTCGATTTTTGTTATCAGGTGATGTATTTACACTTTTTTCTGGAATGTGTTTCTGTGTCCCGCTTGACTGAAGTTGTTACTAATTGACATTGCAGCCAAGGGTTGCCAGATTTTATGTTTCTTGTACTTCACAGCTATACGTTTTATTTAGTCTACATCAAGTGCTGGTCTCCGCTCTTGGTGCTGGATTGCTGTCTAAGTAGAGTTATCGGATAACATCTCATATAGCAGTCGCATCACATGCTAAAAGTCAAAATGGGCGTAATTCTATCTGATAGTCACTTACTCCAGGAACAGTAATAGTCTCGGTGCACCAGCCAACAGATATTAATTTGTGCTGGTGACTCTACATATTACGTGCAGCATTATGCGTGTTAATAAATTGTGCGTAAATTCTTGGATAAGGCGAGGGAAGGGGAGCAAGGGGGGAGGTACGTAGATGTTATTGAGAACCATGGTGATTAACACCGTTTGCTGGAATCGTATGATAATAATTCGGTGTAAACACTTAAAAATGAAAAAAAGTAAAATGTAAACTTAGTACAATTCGTACTTATTCTCTCTGACTTTCACCCAGTCACCTTCTATCACGCGGAACGTGAAACTATAACCAAGGTCTGTACTCCAAAAATCACATATAATCTTGGTTTGAATAACGTCGTAAAGACTAAATAGCCGCTCAGGGAAACAAATAGAGCACAAATCATCTGGTAACCAGGCTTTGCTCTTTTCTCTAAATATGAGAATATCTAGTTAAGTCCTTCGACTGGACTCAAAGGCAAAGAAGCACATTCTGTAAATCGTCTGTGCTGCCTGTGAATTTCTTTGAAATATCATGGCAAAGACTGCTTGTATGATGTTATTCGAAAAATGCTTCCTTACGTACTGCACAGAAAGGTATACACTGCTCTGCAGCTTCAGTTTTTAAGTCTCCCACCATAAATGAATAAACAGAATTGAAAATTTTTCTTATTATTCAAATGGTTCAAATGGCTCTGAGCACTATGCGACTTAACTTCTGAGGTCATCAGTCGCCTAGAACTTAGAACTAATTAAACCTAACTAACCTAAGGACATCACATACATCCATGCCCGAGGCAGGATTCGAACCTGCGACCGTAGCGGTCGCTCGGTTCCAGACTGTAGTGCCTAGAACCATCTTATCATTCACTCTTTTTGTTACGTAACTGAATCCTTAGCGGTAGTTTAAAGCCTTTCGCTGAACCAGATTATTTTTTTCTGTATATTCTCACAAATCTGTTATTTTTGTGATTTAATTTTCAGTTTTTAATGTTTATATTTGTATGCGCATTCTAAGATTTGTGTAATAACCGAGGATTTTATAGTCGTAGGTTATCAAAGAATTTACAAAAAAAGAAACAAAAAACACAAACAAAATTTGAAACATTTGTTTCAACATCTGCTACAATGTGCAACTGTTATGCACTCTGTACCGACCGTTGCATGTTGTGTGAGTCCCCCTGGCACACATGTTGAGTGCACATGGCTGTTTTTGCCATTTATTGCCGTCATTCCGCAAGAAGTACGTTAACTCATCATATATTCGAAATATTCACAGTAATATCTCGAAAATTACATTAAATTTCCTGTAAAAGGGTCTTGTTCACTTTTTTTGTAGCATTAATAATCTGCGCATAGCGATCGAGAGAATACAAACATTTCGGGTGTGGGTTTTGAAGGCCACATATAACCTTGCAGTTGAATAAAACTACATCGGTACAGGCAGATGAATCATCCCGTATACACAGAAAGAAAGAAAGGTCTAATTTATATATTGGTCACCGATCCCCACAGGATATATTTGTCCATGTCGATTAAACCGCACGCAGATAAATAGGTCAACAACGGTGGAGTTAATATTTTGACCACATTTATTTGTTATCACACGAGCTGTGCTAACGGTCTCGCTATGAAAGCTATAATATACAACGCACTCTCGAAGCGTAATTCCGAACAGCCGTCTCTACACAAGCATCGATTATATTAATCATCATCGTCGTTTATATCACAACATACTAATTTCTTGGACGTACGTCTAAGACTGAACCTGAGTTAACTGAACAAACTGCAGAAAAAGCTACAGTTTATCATCCTCTGTTTCGAAGCAACAAACGGGCATCACTTCACTTTTTAGTCATGTTGACGGTATATACCGCCTGAGCAGACATTAGGGCTTCACATGTTTTCAGTTGCATAACCATTAAGTGTGATTTCCCATTACAACGACAGCGTCAATAAAGACTAAAAGATGTTAGTCGTAAACAAAATCTGTCATGAGTATCTTACGGAACGCAAGGAAGGAACGTTAGAGATTAAGCACATGTCAATGATGATATCATTATAAACAGCAGAATTCAACCACGAAGATTGTCTAACAGTGCCCTTTTAATTTTAAGCCACTGTTGACATTAATAATCCTGCCGATCGCATAACCAAATATGACCTGCCACCACGTTCCATTATCTCGTATTCATTGACACGGATATTAAATTTATTGTAGAACAATCAAATTCACACATCAAAAAAAGTTTTGCATTACCTCGGTCCCGAGAGTTCCGGAACGTGTACAGAAAATTGGAATAGAGATCTACATAAACATCACCTCCGCTCTTTTTATTGCTCATGAAAACCACATATTGCATGTTGTACCACCATACAGGGATACCTTCAGAGGTGGTGGTCCAGATTGCTGTACACACCGGTACCTCTAATACCCAGTAGCACGTCCTCTTGCATTGATGCTTGCTTGTATTCGTCGTGGCATACTATCCACAAGTCCATCAAGGCATTGTTGGTCCAGATTGTCCCACTCCTCAACGGCGATTCGGCGTAGATCCCTCAGAGTGGTTGGTGAGTCACGTCATCCATAAACAACCCTTTTCAATCAATCCCAAGCATGTTCGATAGGGTTCATGTCTGGAGAATATGCTGGCCACTCTAGTCGACCGGCCGATGTGGCCGAGCGGTTCTAGGCACTTCAGTCATGAACCGAGCTGCTGCTGCGGTCGCAGGTTCGAATCCTGCCTCGGGCATGGATGTGTGTGATGTCCTTAGGTTAGTTAGGTTTAAGTAGTTCTAAGTCTAGCGGACTGATGACCTCATATGTTAAGTCGAAAAGTGCTTAGGGCCACTTTAACCATTTGAACTCTAGTCGAGCGTTGTCGTTATCCTGGAGGAATCATTCACAAGGTGTGCACGGTGGTGGCGCGAATTGTGGTCCACGAAGGCGAATGCCTCGCACATCTGCTGCCGATATGGTTGCACTATCGGTCGGAGGATGGCATTGACGTATCTTACAGTCGTTACGGCGCCTTCCATGACAACCAGCTGCGTACCTCGGCCCCACGTAATGCCACCCCAAAACAGCAGGGACTCTCCACCTTGCTGGTCTCGCTGGACAGTGTGTCTAAGGCGTTGAGCCTGACCGGCTTGCCTCCAAACACGTCTCCGACGACTGTCTGGTTGAAGGCATATGCGACGCTCATCGGTGAAGAGAACGTGATGCCAATCCTGAGCAGTCCATTCAACATGTTGTTGGGCCCATCTGCCCCGCGCTGCATGGTGTCGTGGTTGCAAAGATGGACTTCGCCATGGACGTCGGGACTGAAGTCATGCATCATGCAGCCTATTGCGCACAGTTTGAGTCGTGAAACGACGTCCTGTGGCTGCACGAAAAGCTTTATTCAACGCGGTGGCGTTGCTGTCAGGGTTCCGCTAAGCCCAAATCCGTAGGTAGCGGTCATCCACTGCAGTAGTAGCCCTCGGGCGACCTGAGCGAGGCAAGTCATCGACAGTTCCTATCTCTCTGTATCTCCTCCATTTCGAACAACATCGCTTTGGTTCACTCCGAGACGCCTGGACACTTCACTTGCTGCGAGCCGTTCCTGGCACAAAGTAACAATGCGGATGCGATCGAACCGCTGTATTGACCGTCTAGGCATGGTTGAACTACAGACAACACGAGCCGTGTTCCTCCTTTCTGGCGGAATAACTGGAACTGATCGGCTGTCGGACCCCCTCCTTCTAATAGGCTCTGCTCATGCATGGTTGTTTACATCTTTGGATGGGTTTAGTAACATCTGTGAACAGTCAAAGGGACTGTCTGTGATACAATATCCACGGCCAACCTCTATCTTCAGGAGTTCTGGGAACCAGGGTGATGCGAAACCTTTTTTGATGTGTGTATAATTTTTAATTGTTCCGTATTTTGTATCTCCACCAATGTCCAGAAACTTCTTCGAGTCATTGAGAACAGTAAATTAGCCGATTTTATGGTGACTGCACTCTAGCAGTCATAATAACACATACAGTTCTATTCCGCTGAAGCCGTGTGAAGAACTTTGGTGTCGCGTCAAGCTGCGTGAGCCCTTCTTATTTATGCTCTACAGGCACCCTGGAAACTGGATGCTGAACTGTCATGCCAGACTAACACTATACTTGTTTTGTCCCGTATGAAAAATGGCTGCAATGTGATGCGTTGAGCACTTCGGCTCGCAATTTTATTGAACGCAACACTGTTTTCCTAGCACAAGCAGCCTTCTAAATTACTTTTGCCTTTCAAACTGACGTCAGAGCCTCATTCCGATAGGGATGTGAACAGAAAAGTAAAGTGCCTGCCTTGCCATTGTCATCGCCATCCTTCCCCCCTAACGCTCACGTTTTAACATAGCAAATTATTACGAGCTGTCATCTTGCATTGAAAGCGTAGCTTGCTCCGAGTCAGGAGGAGATCAGTTTTTGGTTGCACGGCTGGTACAGCTGACGCTAGCAGCTGGGCAGAGCAAGCCGTGTACTTAACTAACGCTGCGTGCAGTATGTTACACATACTTTCTATGAATCTCAAGAAGTACTGTTAAATATTAATCGATCATTTTGTACTTAGTTAACCAATTCTATGGATAACATTACCATACTATTAAAATTTCAAATCAGTAACTTCAATACTTTCGCAGATATAAATTTTTAATTTATTTAATTTAATAACCGTGATAGCACTGTGAAACTGAGTTAGGGTCTGTAATGTATTCATTCATCTATAGTACCAATTTAAATTACAACCGAGAAGATAGGTTCATATAATTAAATTTTCTGGAATTTTCTTTAATTTCATTACCACAAATTTCTGAGGTAATTAGAAGTACTTATTAAAATTATTATTTTATCGTGTTTTGGTTGCGTGAGTGTTTTGGAGAGAGTCGGAGAGTTAATGGAGGACATACGTTAAGTGAGAATGTGATATTTTACTAAAACTTTGTAAATGTTTGTGCGAGAAAGTTTTTGAGCAATAGGGAATTTGTGACGTATGTCTGAGTGAGCTTGATTTTGTAAAAGGCAGCCAGAACGAGGGTTGAGTATTAAATTTATTAGTAATTTACTTTGTGGAAAGATATTGCATTTTGTTTTCAGTATGTTTTACTTATTTCCGAAATTGTGAGATTTCTAGTCTAAATTACTTACGGTAATCTGATTGGCTGGCATCAGAAATACTGCGAGTGTGGAAGTGTTCGACATGATCTGACTGGGTACTTAACATGCTAACCAATAGGAATTCAGCATTTCCCTCGCGTTTAAGTAGGGCTTTGTGCCTCAGATCTGTGAGTCAAATTATTTGCTCGGGAACCGTCTTCTAGTGAGCACCAATGTTAAACCGTGCTGATCAGATTTGCACCAAAACGAAGAAATTCGCGCGTTTGATCGGTTCTCGTGTTGTTGACGAAAAGCAACTACAGTATTCAGTATTTTGTGAATGTTTGAGCGTTGTGAGTGGTTTATTTTAACAGATATTCGCGTGTGAATATTTCAAGTAGTACATAAGTTCCGTGTGGCGCGTTTCACGCGGGTAACAAGACAATATGGCCAGCACGTCTTTACAAGAACCCTACTGATCGACTGAATGTGTTAACTCGCAAGTAGTCATGGGTCAGTGACAGGTTTTGGATGTGAAATTGTTACAGAGGTGTCGGGATATTAAATACAGACTTTATAACCATTTTCCTCATTTTAAAGACAATAAACGGACATTTTTTAAAACGACTCATGCAAGAATCCCGAACGCTTGATAGTTTAACTTTCAGCTACTGCCCATGGATTGGAGTTATGTGGCCTTTGTGTGGTAGGTATGTAGTTTTCGTCAACGCTGCTTTTGTCGGCTAAATCAGTATCTACAATCGCAGAGTGAAGAGGCAGACAACCTGAAACATTTTCAGGTAGGTGGGCAAATTGTTTAAAGGATACAGAGAGAGCAACTCGCCCCGCTGCAACGTGCTTAGCCAGTAGAGGTGTTACGAATGTTGCCAAAATTGTAGTAGCCCACACGTATTTTGAGACTGGCGACTGCGTACAATAAAACATGCACAATATCATAAGACTGCTTACCGTTGCTTGTACAGCCGACACATTTTAGAGATCGCCAAGTGATTTTTCTCCCCTATCCGCCTTGAGTCATGACCATCTAGACGACTAGCCATGTCATAACAATACATGGAACAGCTAACTGAATCTTATTCGAGATTCACAATAATAGTCTTTGAAATGAAAAGTTGACCTTCTAGAACATAAGGAAGAGGATGTACTTAGTTTGTCTGCAGTCCTTCCTTTCTTATATGCCCAGTGTATTAGGACTTGTGCTGGTTTACCTACATGGGTATATATTTTATTTTTCTTCATTCATTCTTATCCAGTAATTCGGCTTCGTAGTTTACCCAAAGATTAAAGTGCAGTATGTCCACAGCAATAAAGCCTGTGGCAACAGAGAAAAAAAATGAAGAACATTAATTTTCTTATGATTTGTAAACACTCCTGTCGGTTGTTTCATCCATCTTGTACTGTGTCTTCTCCTGTCCATGGTAGAGAGAGGATGTGAATTCCTGTTTAGTTCACAAATAATGTGAAATATATTAATTCTTATAGCAAAAAGCCAAAGTCGCTTATTAGTTCTTTATTTTACCTGATCTATCTAAGTCACCGGTACCTATAATACCCCAGAGAAGCAAGAAATTTAAGCAGAGCAAGTTGGACGCCGTAACAGTGTCTTCAAAGAAGAAGTGGAGATAAATAACTTCAAGGCTAGAAGATATATCATCTAATAATCTAATATTATATGTTACAGAATTTTTGTGTATACGGAAAATTATAAGCCTGACTGTCTGGAGTGGGTGTTCCTGTGAGTCAATTAACAAGACACATGCTCCAGAGCGAACTCACCATTGTTGCACCGCTTGTGCGGCGCCACCAAATTTCCATCGTAATTATTATTCTTCATGTTGTTGTTGTTGTTGTGGTCTTCAGTCCTGAGACTAGTTTGATGCAGCTCTCCATGCTACTCTATCCTGTGCGAGCTTCTTCATCTCCAAGTACCTACTGCAGCCTACATCCTTCTGAATCTGTTTAGTGTATTCATCTCTTGGTCTCGCTCTACGATTTTTACCCTCCACGCTTCCCTCCAATACTAAATGGGTGATCCCTTGATGCCTCAGAACATGTCCTACCAACCGATCCCTTCTACTAGTCAAGTTGTGCCACAAACTTCTCTTCTCCCCAATCCTATTCAATACCTCCTCATTAGTTATATGATCTACCCATCTAATCTTCAGCATTCTTCTGTAGCACCACATTTCGAAAGCTTCTATTCTCTTCTTGTCCAAACTAGTTATCGTCCATGTTTCACTTCCATACATGGCTACACTCCATACAAATACTTTCAGAAACGACTTCCTGACACTAAAATCTATACTCGATGTTAACAAATTTCTCTTCTTCAGAACCGCTTTCTTTGCCATTGTCAGTCTATATTTTATATCCTCTCTCCTTCAACCATCATCAGTTATTTTGCTCCCCAAATAGCAAAACTCCTTTACTACTTTGAGTGTCTCATTTCCTAATCTAATTCCCTCAGCATCACTCGACTTAATTCGACTACATTCCTTTATCCTCATTTTGCTTTTGTTGATGTTCATATTATATACTCCTCTCAAGTCACTATCAGTTCCGTTCAACTGCTCTTACAAGTCCTTTGTTGTCTCTGACAGAATTACAATGTCGTAGGAGAACCTCAAAGTTTTTATTTCTTCTCCATGGATTTTAATACCTACTCCGAATTTTTGTTTCCTTCACTGCTTGCTCAATATACAGATTGAATAACATCGGGGAGAGGCTACAACCCTGTCTCACTACCTTCCCAGCCACTGCTTCCCTTTCATGTCCCTCGACTCTTATAACTGCCATCTGCTTTCTGTACAAATTGTAAATAGCCTTTGTAATGGTCGCCTGGTCGTAGATATTGCTAACTACTATAATCGCACTATTTCACTCCCATTTACGGAGCTTGTTAGCACTTGATGTTAGGTTGGCGCCATTAAAATGCATTGTGTTGTAGTAATCGCTGCTACTTGCTGGATCGCTGCTGTCTCTCGATGCTGATGCTGGCTCTACACCTGGTTGTCTAGGGTTAAAAACATGAGGTCCCGTGTTTTTTATGTGCTTTTGATGATAAAGAACGAGCGAAACCAACAAATATGTAAACTTCAAATATTTATTACTCTGGTGGCCATCTTAATTCCACTGTCCACCAAAGACCATGACACAACACAAAGTGGTACTTCCGTTACATGTTCTTTGCATTGTTTATCCACCTCAAACAATAACACACAAACACACTTTACCAAAGTGACATTCCGACTGCCTCCCGACCGTTCTTGCTGCTTGTATTTATAACATTGTCAAAGAACTACTAAAAAGAGATATAGTTTACAAGTCACATGTACATCTGTTATCATAATTTGTGCAGAAAAGTTATTAATTTGCATCGAGTGACATAATTTAACATGTTATTAAAATGACAGACAGATTTGTTGACTTGACAATAATTCTTTGTTACAAAAAGGCCGTTTTTTAGAAGTTTGTCAATTGACTTCTCTAATTTGCATAAATAAGTAAATAACATGAATTATTAAGAATTACATTGGTTTTCGTCTAAAATAGTATTGCTTACGTGAATACTGAGTGAAAACGCTCCTAGTGAACAAATAGGTTTCACTGGGTGATTTTTATTTAAGGAGATCCAAAATACCTAAGTTGTCCACTATTTTTCGTACTTCATATTAATTATTTAAGATGAACTTAGTGTTTTTACATGATGACATTTGCTGTATCAGTGATCAAGTGATATAAACTTTTGTGTGGGTCAGTTACTCAGTATAATTTAATGGGTTGACTGTTTATGCAGACATGTTATGCAATCATTGTTAACATACACAATAACTTTTCTATAATCATAAATACTCGTTAAACTAGTTGAATTTGGAGGGTATCGCATACTTCGGTACAGTAAGGCCTTTAATATGTTCCGTTACACCTTTCGCTCTCTGTATTTTACCCCTGCCACCTTCAAAATTTGAAAGAGAGTATTCCAGTCAACATTGTCAAAAACTTTCTCTAAGTCTACAAATGCTAGAAACGTAGGTTTGCCTTTCCTTAATCTAGCTTCTAAGATAAGTCGTAGGGTCAGTCTTGCCTCACGTGTTTCAATATTTCTACGGAATCAAAACTGATCTTCCCCGAGGTCGGCTTCTACCAGTTTCTCCATTCGTCTGTAAAGAATTCGCGTTACTATTTTGCATCGATGACTTATTAAACTGCTTTCTTTGGGATTGGAATTATTATATTCTTCTTGAAGTCTGAGGGTATTTCTCCTGTCTCATACATCTTGCTCACCAGATGGTGGAGTTTTTTCAGGACTGGCTCTCCCAAGGCCGTAAGTAGTTCTAATGGAATGTTGTCTACTCCCGGGGTCTTGATTCGACTCAGATCTTTCAGTGCTCTGTCAGACTCTTCACGCAGTATCTTTTCATCTTCACCTACATCCTCTTCCATTTCCATAATATTGTCCTCAAGTTCGTCGCCCTTGTATAGACTCTCTATATACTCCTTCCACCTTTCTGCTTTCCCTTCTTTGCTTAGAACTGGGTTTCCATCTGAGCTCTTGATATTCATGCAAGTGGTTCTCTTTTCTCCAAAGGTCTCTTTAATTTTCCTGTAGGCAGTATCTATCACACCCCTAGTGAGATAAGCCTCTACATCTTTACATTTGTCCTCTTAGCCATTTTCCACTTCCTGTCGATCTCATTTTTGAGACGTTTGTACTCCTTTTTGCCTGCTTCATTTACTTCATTTTTATATTTTCTCCTTTCATCAATTAAATTCAATATTTCTTCTGTTACCCAAGGATTTCTACTACCCCTCGTCTTTTTACCTACTTGATCCTCTGCTGCCTTCACTACTTCATCTCTCAAAGCTACCCATTCTTCTTCTACTGTATTTCTTTCCCCCATTCCTGTCAATTGTTCCCTTATGCTCTCCCTGAAACTCTGTACAACCTCTGGTTTATTCAGTTTATCCAGGTCCCATCTCCTTAAATTCCCACATTTTTGCAGTTTCTTCGGTTTTAATCTACTGTTCATAACCAATAGATTGTGGTCAGAGTTCACATCTGCCCCTGGAAATGTCTTGCAATTTAAAACCTGGTTCCTAACTCTCTGTCTTACCATTATATCATCTATCTGATGCCTTCTGGGACCTCCAGGCTTCTTCCATGTATACTACCTTCTTTTATGATGCTTGAACTAAGTGTTAGCTATGATTAAGTTGTGCTCTGTGCAAAAAGCTACCAGGCGGCTTCCTCTTTCATTTCTTAGCCCCTATCCATATTCACCTACTACGTTTCCTTCTCTTCCTTTTCCTACTACCGAATTCCAATCACCTATGACTATTAAATTTTCGTCTCCCTTCACTATCTGAATAATTTCTTTTATTTCATCATACATTCTTCAATTTCTTCGTCATCTGCAGAGCTAGTTGGCATATAAACTTGTACTACTGTAGTAGGCGTGGGCTTCGTGTCTATCTTGGCCACAATAATGCGTTCACTATGCTGTTTGTAGTAGCTTACCCGCACTCCTATTTTGTTATTCATTATTAAACCGACTCCGCATTACCTCTATTTGATTTTGTATTTATAACCCTGTATTCGCCTGACCAGAAGTCTTGTTCTTCCTGCCACCGAACTTCACTAATTCCTACTATATTTAACTTTAACCTATCCATTTCCCTTTTTAAATTTTCTAACCTACTTGCCCGATTAAGGGATCTGACATTCCACGCTCCGATCCGTAGAACGCCAGTTTTATTTCTCCTGATAACGACGTCTTCCTGAGTAGTCCCCGCCCGGAGATCCGAATGGGGGACTATTTTACCTCCGGAATATTTTACCCAAGAGGACGCCATCATCATTTAACCATACAGTAAAGCTGCATGCCCTCAGGAAAAATTACGGCTGTAGTTTCCCCTTACTTTCAGCCGTTCGCAGTACCAGCACAGCAAGGCCGTTTTAGTTAGTGCTACAAGGCCAGATCAGTCAATCATCCAGACTGTTACCCCTGCAACTACTGAAAAGGCTGCTGCCCCTCTTCAGGAATCACACGTTTTTCTGGCCTCTCAACAGATACCCCTCTGTTGTGGTTGCACCTACGGTACGGCTACGTGTATCGCTGAGGCACGCAAGTCTCCCCACCAACGGCAAGGTCCATGGTTCTTGGGGGGGACTATTCTTCATATTATTAATAAATCCGTAGAACTGGAGATCTTTTCGTGGACGGTGGCAGATAGATTAAACAGATGCAATAATTAAATGATATGAAACAAGTTGTGTAACATTCTGTTGTACTCACTGTTTTTCATTTACTTTCTTTCATGATGAGCTATCACCACATGATATGCATGAATTACAAACGGTTAACAGGAGGAATTGTACGAACAACATTTAAGAAGATCTTGTATAAGCTAAGAAAAATATCCGACTTATATCTCGCACAAAGCGATATTTTGATTTTTTGGAATGTAGATAAAAAAACTTGTAAATGGCAACAATAAGCTGCAATACTGGCTTAGGATAAATCACGTTTTGATCGGGAAAATCCTTGCACTCATTTCTAAGATTAAAACCTGAATTCTATTTCATATTTATAATTTTAAGAAAGATTTACGAAATGGAACCAGCGAAAAACGTTGTGCCGAGTAATGAAAATAATTGTAAAGATACAAAATGTCGCCGCAATGGGTGCGATGACAAATGACAGTGACATCGAAAATGTCGTTCATATCGATGGTAGCCGGGAATATTACACAAATACATTTTATGCTGATGACAAAAATGTCTTACCTCATGACGCTACGACGCTCACGGTAGACGAGCCTAATTCCCAAGTCTCAGCGAGAAGTATTTTCTCGCGTGAAGCCAGTGAAAGAGGCGCTAGTACAGAGTCAAATTTCGATTTCTCCATGTCAAGCGAGTTTGTTTCAAATGCGACTGAACAAGACACGGTAGGTACACAAGACGCTAATGTGTCACCAATGCATTCGATGCAGGACATGTATAAAGGCCTCACTGACATATTGAAGCATTTATTTAATAATTTTTCTACACAACAAACCAAAAAAAAAGACGAAAAATTTCGTGATTTTAAAAATGACCTATCATAGAGGTCCGATAATTTAAGTCATAATCTACGCACTGACCTTTTAATGATTTAACATGCAAACTTGTCGACATGGGGAAGAAATTAAAGGTGAAATTATTCAATGATTTGTATCAAGAGATAAACAACCTTGATCAAAAAGTATCATCTACTGACGAGGCAAAAGAGGAATTGGTAGGTAAACTAAAGACTGTGACTGACGTGTGGACTCAGGTGCAAGAGTCCCAGACGGAAATTTTCAGAAATTTAGAACCTCTGACAGGTTGTGATAATGTATTGCGATCATTAAGTTAAGATTTGTCCGAAGAAGTTCAAGAACTGTCGGTAAAAACGAATAATTTAGATTTAGACACTAAGTTCATAAAGACAGCACTAGAAAAAATCTAAAAGGAGGTAAGGAATTTAACAGACAGAGCCGAAGCGGGAATTATAGATACGGGTAAGACCCTAGCACAGAAAGTCGTACGAGAGCATAAGACCTATGTCGAAGCAGTTGAATCCAAACTATGTCACAGCAGCAACAGTCAGTACTGCATGTTTGTCTACTTTACTGGCGGACGAGGGTGTGCTGCATCACAGGTATTTCCGATTTTTTCAACTGAGGATAAGAAAAGAATTCCGTAGTTTCACCAACTGCGACATAGTCTTGTATACAAACAGTGATTCAATACTGTCAAATGTTTTTTATTCCAGTCTTTGATCACAATATCAATTCTTTAGACGATGACCGGTTTCAGTCCGTAATGACCATCCTCAGATCTTTTTTACATCATGTCCTTAAGTGGGAAGGCCGTAATGGCATCGCCAAAACATATGAGTGTAATCAGCTCAGCATCGTCACATAGATCTAAAATAAGGTGTAGACTAGGCCACATCGTCCACACAGTCATTATTGCAACAGAGTAGCCAGTTGCAATAATGACTGTGTGGACGATGTGGCCCATTCTACACCTTATTTTAGATCTATGTCCTTAAGTGGGAAGGCCGTAATGGCATCGCCAAAACATATGAGTGTAATCAGCTCAGCATCGTCACATAGATCTAAAATAAGGTGTAGACTAGGCCACATCGTCCACACAGTCATTATTGCAACAGAGTAGCCAGTTGCAATAATGACTGTGTGGACGATGTGGCCCATTCTACACCTTATTTTAGATCTATGTGACTATGCTGTGCTGATTATATTCACGTGTTTTGACGTTGCCATTATGGCCTTATCACTTTAGGACATGGTGTAAAAAAAGATCTGAGGATGGTCTTTAGGGACTGAAACCGGTCATCGTCTGAAGAATTGATATTGTGATCAAAGACTGGAATAAAAAACATTTGAATCCCGTAGTGTTTACCAGAGCTTTTCGTAATGTGTTACCCCTCAACTGGACAGAAGCACAGAAGATACGGTTCGTTGTGGACTACCAAAAGGGCGGTGTTTTACTGTGGGCAACAGATATGGCTGAGAGATGCCGTACCTATGAGCAATTCGAACGGGTTTTCTTGAACAAATTTGGTCCTCAGTAGTTAAAGAGAGGATATTTCGAGAAGTTTTCAATCCATCACCATTTAGTAGTAAACATGGAGGACTGAGGAAGTATTTCTAAAAATGGTTGAACAAAACCAGGTATTCGACAAACCTAATTTTCCCATGGACATATAGAAAATACTGAAAAGTCGTCTGCCCGACAGCATCAGGGAAAAGCTGATCACTACATCTGAAAATGATATAGAGTATTTCTTATCGTTACTCATTTCTATTGACCTAACAAATGAAGAGGGGCCGTCGCAAACACGGAACATTAGTACGAAGTGTGTGCCTCCGCATAATAGTCATCAGCAGAATGGCAACTATGGCAATAACCAACACGGTTGACAACCGTATTCTTGCCAGCCGCTGTGGCCGAGCGGCTCTAGGTGCTTCATTCCGGAACCGCGCTGCTGCTACGGTCGCAGGTTCGAATCCTGCCTCGGCATGGATGTGTGTGATGTCCTTAGGTTCGTTAGGTTTAAGTAGTTCTAAATTCTAGGGGACTGATGACCTCAGATGTTAAGTCCCATAGTGCTTAGAGCCATTTGAACCCGTATGCCTCGTACAACAACAATAATACAAGAAATAATTATGGTAACGAGGGAAACCGAAAGTACAAACGAGGTTTGAACTGAAATCAAAAATAGGATTGCAATATACTGATTTATACCGAGAATAGGGGCTGTGGCCAACAAGCTCACATCGCGGCCCCTGCAGGTGGCAATAGCCAATACTGTAACTAGATTAGATTAGATTAGATTAGATTAGATTAATACTAGTTCCATGGATCATGAATATGATATTTCGTAATGATGTGGAACGAGTCGAATTTTCCAATACATGACATAATTAGGTTAATTTAACAACATACTTAAGTTAATATAACAATTTTATTTTTTTGTGTTTTTTTATTTTTATTTTTTTTTTATTTTTTTTAAATTTTTTTTTAATAATTTTTTTTCTTAATTTATATCTAAAAATTCCTCTATGGAGTAGAAGGAGTTGTCATTCAGAAATTCTTTTAATTTCTTCTTAAATACTTGTTGGTTATCTGTCAGACTTTTGATACTATTCGGTAAGTGACCAAAGACTTTAGTGCCAGTATAATTCACCCCTTTCTGTGCCAAAGTTAGATTTAATCTTGAATAGTGAAGATCGTCCTTTCTCCTAGTATTGTAGTTATGCACACTGCTATTACTTTTGAATTGGGTTTGGTTGTTGATAACAAATTTCATAAGAGAGTATATATACTGAGAAGCTACTGTGAATATCCCTAGATCCTTAAATAAATGTCTGCAGGATGATCTTGGGTGGACTCCAGCTATTATTCTGATTACACGCTTTTGTGCAATAAATACTTTATTCCTCAGTGATGAATTACCCCAAAATATGATGCCATATGAAAGCAATGAGTGAAAATAGGCGTAGTAAGCTAATTTACTAAGATGTTTATCACCAAAATTTGCAATGACCCTTATTGCATAAGTAGCTGAACTCAAACGTTTCAGCAGATCATCAATGTGTTTCTTCCAATTTAATCTCTCATCAATGGACATACCTAAAAATTTGGAATATTCTACCTTAGCTATATGCTTCTGATTAAGGTCTATATTTATTAATGGCGTCATACCATTCACTGTACGGAACTGTATGTACTGTGTCTTATCAAAATTCAGTGAGAGTCCGTTTACAAGGAACCACTTAGTAATTTTCTGAAAGACAGTATTTACAATTTCATCAGATAATTCTTGTTTCTCAGGTGTGATTACTATACTTGTATCATCAGCAAAGAGAACTAACTTTGCCTCTTCATGAATAACAGGAACCGACGTCAAACAGACCATCCGGCAGTCCTTCACCTGGCAATTACTATCAACGGAATAACAATCGTATATCCAATGGGAGCAAAGGTCCGGGAGAATTTAATTACAATGTAATACACGATACGAACTGGCGAGGTTAAACCCACAACGTGCAGGTAGTTGAAGTTACTCACAATGAAGAGGCTAACACCCCGAAAAAATCAGGAAAACTCGAACAGGTCGCGATAAGCTCCTATTCGCAGACCAATAAAAGGGGTGGGGGGGTTATTCTAAATTACTTTCTCAGGTATGGCCAAGGGACAGATATGTAAGAAGAACGTGTAAACACCTTACACAAGGATAATGAGGAGTAAGTGCCAGCTGTAATTTATGGCCGGCCGGTGTGGCCGAGCGGTTCTAGGCGCTTCAGTCTGGAACCGCGCGACCACTACGGCCGCAGGTTCGAATCCTGCCTCGGGCATGGATGTGTGTGGTGTCCTTGGGTTAGTTGGGTTTGGGTAGTTCTAAGTTCTAGTGGACTGATGACCTCAGATGTTAAGTCCCATAGTGCTCAGAGCCATTTTTTTGTAATTAATGCCCAGATACGTAATCGTGATGTAACTGCGGTACTTAAAAGGGGTGCATCGACAAATGTAATATCATAAGGTCTGCTTAACGCTCTGCAAAGGCGATGTTATATACCAACCGTTCAGGTGCAGAATATTCGTATTGTGACCGCAGTGGGGAGCGAGTCAAAAAGAGTTAAACTTGAGGCAAAAAAAATGTTCAAATGTGTGTGAAATCTTATGGGACTTAACTGCTAAGTTCATCAGTCCCTAAGCTTACACACTACTTAACCTAAATTATACTAAGGACAAATACACATACCCATGCCCGATGGAGGACTCGAACCTCCGCCGGGACCAGCCACACCGTCCAAGACTGCAGCGCCCTAGACCGCTCAGCTAAACCCGCGCGGCAAACTTCAGGTATCATTGCCTGAAGTTATAATACCCATTATAATCAGCCGTTTTTCTCTAAAGTGTATTTTTCTGGTAGTGGAATGAACACTTTTAGACAATACAAAGTACAGATTGACACAGAGCAAGGAAAATGTTTCTTTACAATCAACGAACAGAGATTGTAAGTAAATTTAATTCAAACCAGCGTAACTGAAAATATACTCAAAGCAATTACTGATGTAAGAGTACAATTCTCATATCCAAACGTACTGTTTCTTGATATATAAAGGGGTGAGTAGCTGTCTGAAGAAGACACGAATCCAGGGACTGTCCGAACCAAGGTAAGTGAATCTGCTTGTTTGCCAGGGGATCAGGAGGAGGAGTTACGAGGAGTAAAACTTCGGTATGAGCGAGTATCTAGAAGGCGTTCTGGGACAATAAAGGGTTACAAGTATGAAATGGACGTTTACCTACACGAGACATTCTGCTTTTCTTCATATCCAGTTCCTTGGGCAAAAAGAGAAGCTGTGAGGAAAGGAATTGAAAGGATCATAAATTGGAAGATCATACAACACTCCTATTCCCCAAATTGTAGCGCTATTTTAGCTATCGCCAAGACCGACGCCATTGTTCCTGTCGTGACACGCCTTGACAATCTCGAAAACCACTTACTGAAATTTCACATTGTTAAACGCCCCACTACAATTGAGTCAAAGGCTTAGAGTTGGCAAACAGCATTACATGAAGATAACAGGACGTACACAACCTTTGTGCGTGAGGGCAGGAGCTTTGAATTTTGTGTTTTGCCGTTTGGATTGAACGTGAGCGCGAGTGTTTTCATTGGACAAAGCTGTGGGACCAGAACTCTTCAGTAGAATCACTCTCTATGTTGATAACCTGTTAACGGCTACCCCCACATGGGAAAAAGATGTGAGGCTTTTGGCATAGGTTTTATACCGATTTACAGAAAAAAACAGCTGAAGGGATATTGGGGTTTGGTTCCAATTTTGAAGGAAATTCATGCTAGATAAGTTATTGAATAGTGATACATTGCTGAATCTTTTGAGGAAAAACAATCCATTGATATGAACCTAACAATGTCAAGCAAATTACGACAAAATAAAGGAAGTCCTACTACGTCCGAATATACACTCCTGGAAATGGAAAAAAGAACACATTGACACCGGTGTGTCAGACCCACCATACTTGCTCCGGACCCTGTGAGAGGGCTGTACAAGCAATGATCACACGCACGGCACAGCGGACACACCAGGAACTGCGGTGTTGGCCGTCGAATGGCGCTAGCTGCGCAGCATTTGTGCACCACCGCCGTCAGTGTCAGCCAGTTTGCCGTGGCATACGGAGCTCCATCGCAGTCTTTAACACTGGTAGCATGCCGCGACAGCGTGGACGTGAACCGTATGTGCAGTTGACGGACTTTGAGCGAGGGCGTATAGTGGGCATGCGGGAGGCCGGGTGGACGTACCGCCGAATTGCTCAACACGTGGGGCGTGAGGTCTCCACAGTACATCGATGTTGTCGCCAGTGGTCGGCGGAAGGTGCACGTGCCCGTCGACCTGGGACCGGACCGCAGCGACGCACGGATGCACGCCAAGACCGTAGGATCCTACGCAGTGCCGTAGGGGACCGCACCGCCACTTCCCAGCAAATTAGGGACACTGTTGCTCCTGGGGTATCGGCGAGGACCATTCGCAACCGTCTCCATGAAGCTGGGCTACGGTCCCGCACACCGTTAGGCCGTCTTCCGCTCACGCCCCAACATCGTGCAGCCCGCCTCCAGTGGTGTCGCGACAGGCGTGAATGGAGGGACGAATGGACACGTGTCGTCTTCAGCGATGAGAGTCGCTTCTGCCTTGGTGCCAATGATGGTCGTATGCGTGTTTGGCGCCGTGCAGGTGAGCGCCACAATCAAGACTGCATACGACCGAGGCACACAGGGCCAACACCCGGCATCATGGTGTGGGGAGCGATCTCCTACACTGGCCGTACACCACTGGTGATCGTCGAGGGGACACTGAATAGTGCACGGTACATCCAAGCCGTCATCGAACCCATCGTTCTACCATTCCTAGACCGGCAAGGGAACTTGCTGTTCCAACAGGACAATGCACGTTCGCATGTATCCCGTGCCACCCAACGTGCTCTAGAAGGTGTAAGTCAACTACCCTGGCCAGCAAGATCTCCGGATCTGTCCCCCATTGAGCATGTTTGGGACTGGATGAAGCGTCGTCTCTCGCGGTCTGCACGTCCAGCACGAACGCTGGTCCAACTGAGGCGCCAGGTGGAAATGGCATGGCAAGCCGTTCCACAGGACTACATCCAGCATCTCTACGATCGTCTCCATGGGAGAATAGCAGCCTGCATTGCTGCGAAAGGTGGATATACACTGTACTAGTGCCGACATTGTGCATGCTCTGTTGCCTGTGTCTATGTGCCTGTGGTTCTGTCAGTGTGATCAAGTGATGTATCTGACCCCAGGAATGTGTCAATAAAGTTTCCCCTTCCTGGGACAATGAATTCACGGTGTTCTTATTTCAATTTCCAGGAGTGTAGTACACCACCACGACACGTCACAGGATTTTTGCTTGAGTACAGCTCATTCTTTACAGGGACTCAGAGCATGCTTATTTCAGATCACTGAAGATGATGGGGAACCGGCACTCAAGATAATGTTTTCCTACTAGAGTACTTTCTGAATCCGAGCGGCCAAACTCCGTGACTGAGCTCGAGGTTCTTGGGGCTATATGGGCGTTCAAGAAATTTGAGTACTACTTAAGGGACAAGCACACCAAAGTTTACTGTGACCATCAAGCACTTTCTTTTCTGTAGACGTGCAAATTACTACACCGTAGGTTAGTTAGGTGGTGCAGTTTTGAAATCTTATACATTCAGGGTAAACAAAACAAAATCGCAACCGCCTCGTCAATGTTACCTCAAGGGTAGGGGGGGAAGAATTTACAGAACATAATTCTGAAATTAGGGTTTTACTTAGCAGGATAAGACTCAGCAGCCATATTAGTTAAACATGTGTAAGAGTTTAAAGCAATTGGAAGAGGGAAACCAGCGACGGAGAAAAGTAAGGTTTAATAACGACGAGAACTTGGAGAAACTATATAGTGTATGCAAGGTAGTCGTGTTTCACCGGTGTACACCGGATCAAGAACAGTTGTGTGTGTGTTTGCCGGAAAGTTACGTTGAAGATTTCATTTTGTACACTCACAATGTATGGGATCACTAAGGGGTTTTCAAGTGCAGAAACAAAATAAATGCGCTCTGCTGTTTTCCCAATTTGCGCAGAAGAGTTGTCCAAATAATTCGGAAGTGCATTACTTGCCAGAATACGAAGTACTGGTTCAAATGGTTCAAACGGCTCTGAGCACTATGCGACTTAACTTCTGAGGTCATCAGTCGCCTAGAACTTAGAACTAATTACACCTAACTAACCTAAGGACATCACACACATCCATGCCCGAGGCAGGATTCGAACCTGCAACAGGAGCGGTCGCTCGGCTCCAGACTGTAGCGCCTAGAACCGCACGGCCACTCCGGCCGGCAATACGAAGTACTCATATAAGTCAAAGTTGATTGAACTACGTCCTCCACTGCCACAAATATTTTAGAATTAGTGTCCTTGGATGCTACCGGACCCTATCGACAAGAGAAGGGAGGTGTCAAATATGTTATTGTCTTGTATGATGTTTTCAAAAATACGATAACATAATGCAGTGCGGTTTGTGACTGCAGGTTCAGTTATTAGGACTAATGCAGAAGATTATCTCCCGAGCGTGGGAAAGCTGCAGATACTGTTACAGGACAATGCATCGTGCTTTGTAGACAATGGGTGGAAGGAATTTACTTACATGAGCAAGATAAAACATACATTAGTATCCAGATTTCACCCCGAGGCAAGCCCAATAGAAAGGATATTCAGAAAATGTAACAGGTCTCAACGTACCTATACACCCCAGAAGCACACGAAATGCATTGAGTTTGTCTCACCATTTCAACAAATCATTAACAGTTTACCAACCACTTCAACCGGTTTCACATATGCTGAACTGATGTTTAAAAGGAGAGAAGTGGACAAGAGGGAAAAACCGTTGCCCAAGATACCTAGGGTCGAGATGTTACTCGAAGAGAAAGTACGCCAGGCTTTGATTAATCTGGAGGAAAAGATAAACAAAGGAAACAGTAGTACGACAAAAGATTATCGTGCACAGCACAATTTCAAGTCGAACAAGAGGTATTACTACGAATGCGCCCCAAATCTACGAAATATGGGAAGTTCAGTCACAATTGGCAGCTGTTTTATACTGGGCCATTTGTGTTTAATGAAGTCCCGCATCCATGTGCATGTAGATTAGCCTGCCCTAATAGCGGAAAGGACAAGGGACTTTATCCCTACAAGGGTCTAAGAGGATTTGTACGATAAAAGAATTGGACATAGGTCAAACCTAATATAAAGTACTGTACATGAACAAATGAAATATTTCAATATAATATGGATATAACAATTGTTCACCTAGTTTTAAGAGAAAATTTTCATTTTATTTGCTTATATGTTTTTAAATGGAACCAAGGTACACTACTGGCCATTAAAATTGCTACACCACGAAGATGACGTGCTACAGACGTGAAATTTAACCGAAAGGAAGAAGATACTGTGATATGCAAATGATTAGCTTTTCAGAGCATTCACACAAGGTTGGCACCGGTGGCGACACCTACAACGTGCTGATATGAGGAAAGTTTCCAACCGATTTCTCATACACAAACAGCAGTTGACCGGCGTTGCCTGGTGAAACGTTTTTGTGATGCCTCGTGTAAGGAGGAGAAATGCGTACCATCACGTTTCCGACTTTGATAAAGGTCGCATTGTAGCCTATCTAGATTGCGGTTTATCGTATCGAGACATTATTGCTCGCGTTGGTCGATGTCCAATGACTATTAGCAGAATAGAATCGGTGGGTTCAAGAGGGTAATACGAAACGCAGTGCTGGATCCCAACGGCCTCGTATCACTAGCAGTCGAGATGACAGGCATCTTATCCGCATGGCTGTAATGGATCGTGCAACCACGTCTCGATTCCTGAGTCAACAGATGGGGACTTTTGCAAGACAACAACCATCTGCACGAACTGCTCGACGTTGTTTCCCACGAACAGTTCGACGTTGTTTGCAGCAGCATGGCCTATCAGCTCGGAGACCATGGCTGCGGTTACCCTTGAAGCTGCATCACAGACAGGAGCGCCTGCGTTGGTGTACTCAACGGCAAACCTGGGTGCAAAAATGGCAAATCGTAATTTTTTCGGATGAATCCAGGTTCTGTTTACAGCATAATGATGGTCGCATCCGTGCTTGACGATATCGCGGTGAACGCACATTGGAAGTGTGTATTCGTCATCGCCGTACTGGCGTATTACCCGGCGTGATGGTAAGGGGTGCCATTGGTTACACGTCTCGGTCGCCTCTGGTTCGCATTGACGGCACTGAACAGTGGACGTTACATTTCAGATTTGTTACGACCCGTGGCTCTACCCTTCATTCGATCCATGCGAAACCCTACATTTCAGCAGGATAATGCACGACCGCATGTTGCAGGTCCTGTACGGGCCATTCTGGATACAGAAAATGTTCGACTGCTGCCCTGGCCAGCACAGTCTCCAGATCTCTCACCAATTGGTCAATGATGGCCGGGTAACTGGATCTCACAATTCTCCAGTTACTACTTTTGATGAACTGTGGTATCGTGTTGAAGCTGCATGGGCAGCTGTACCTGTAGACGCCATCCAAGCTCTGTTTGACTCAATGCCCAGGCGTATCAAGGCAGCTATTACGGCCAGAGGTGGTTGTTCTGGGTACTGATTTCTCAGGGTCTATGCACCCCAATTGCGTGAAAATGTAATCACATTTCAGTTCTAGTATAATATATTTGTCCAATGAATAACCGTTTGTCATCTGCATTTCTTCTTGGTGGAGCAATTTTAATGGCCAGTAGTGGAAGTTATAGTAATTAAGGTTCCGTTTAACGCAAAAGGCTATTGAAGCCTGAAAATCAAACACGATCGCAATCTTGCCGATTCATTCTACAATACGCACATTTCCAAATACAGTGTGATGATGCACTTAAGATGTAAACACATGGCCAGCCGCTGTGGCCGAGCGGTTCTAGGCGCTTCAGTCCGGAACCGCGCTGCTGCTGCAGTCACATGTTCGAATTCTGCCTCGGGCATGGATGTGTGTGATGTCCTTAGGTTAGTTAGGTTTAAGTAGGTCTAAGTCTACGGGACTCGACCTCAGATGTTAAGTCCCATAATGCTTAGAGCCATTTGAACCATTTGTAAACACATGAAGTGTCATTACGTGAGGGAGAGGACGCGCGAGCGTCGTCGGAGCTAAGACATAGGTCAGCAACCTCAGCTCATGCGCAGAAGTAGTTCAGTCCATCACATAGCTTTGCACGTCGGATGCCACGCAAACTTGGCGTCTATCCATCAAATAAGCTATATTCTGGAGGTTTTAATACAAGTTAATTACCATTAAAATGAAGGAGTCTACACTATAAGGATAAAACTATTACAGTGAGGAGGTTTAACGTAAAAGAAAATTCACAGAGGAGGAAAGAATAACTAACTACAGAAATATATCTACACGCAACACTACTATTTACAGTATTTGCCATTTTACACGGTACGGGAAGTATCTATATAGAAAGAAAAAAAGAATAACTGCAGAACCATGGTCACATTCTGAAAAAATTACGAAGGATTGTAACCTCCCCCTCACTTATCGACCTTAATGACAGTGAAAAATTAAACCGCGTGTACCTAATGGAAATTTGGGAAAAGCAATCGTCACCGAAGTTAATCTGTCGGTAAAGAAGGAGGAAAGGGTTCCATCTAAATGAAAGGAAAAATGCAAATGAAACTGGTGGAAATTAATTTTGAAAAGGGGTAACGTTAATAAAGAAAGTAAATGTGCGGCCGTTACGTTAACAATTAACTAGCGGTAATTAGATATTTGAAATTTGAGGAAAATTACGGTCGCCAGTCCTATGGACAATTACTATAGTAACAGAAAAAGAAAGGTTATTGCACATATAATTAGCACTAGAAGTGTGGCAACTGAAGGTTGACGCGTGTAGTGTGAAAACTGAAAGTTTGTCAGAAATAATAAATTTCGCTACACTCTGAGTTAATTTAGCAAAAGAATTAATAAAACCGGAAAATTGAAAGTTAATTTAGTGACTGAAATTAATAGCGAGCTTTGTTTCTGAAGCACTACGAAATTCAATAAAATAAGGTTAGTCTTGGGCTACCTCAACAATAATTTAAAAAGCTACTTGAATCTACGCAATTTAGAAATCAGAGATTTAACTTTGAACTTGAATTAAATGATTCTGAACAATTAACAATAGTAAAATTTAGTACGTACCAAGCTGAACTGTAGTCACAGGTAAGCTAAAATATGGTAACAAAACTCGCACTCATAATTTGTGCTTGTGTAGTCTAAATATTGTAGCCAGCTATGAATACTTAAACTGAACTTTGAAATTAAAGCAATGAAATGGAATAATATTACTTTAATGCTGGCATTTGAATTTCAACGACACTCGGGTTCATTCCGGAAAAGGAAGGGACCCTGCTTGGTAATGCAATTGAGACAATGAGCAACAAATGTTCATGCTAAGTTGCTGTAATTATAGTTACGAAAATGGAACAGTTTGAAAAGCTGAGGTCTGCCATACAGTTCTAAAACTTTACGTGCTTCCAGTCTTCCTTGTTGGTTGATTGAAGGTTTGAAGCCGTCGATCGAGGAGGTGGCGACAGTCCCTCATTGTCGGCCGTCGCTGTTGCAGAAGTTGGATGTTGGCGCGCCTTCTTCTCGACACGGTCACCAGGCGAAACGGGCTCCTGATGTGCACCAGCTAATGATTCCCGTCCGCGACACCGTGTCAAAAACTATCATAGCAAGTCGAGCGCAATTACATGCTGCCAAACCCCGAAAGCGCGGCAACTCGCGGGAGCGTCACACAATACACCTACTCCACTGCCCTCCTCCAGCCAGACTCCCCTCTGCCCGCCCTCCACGCGACAGAATTAACACTACCAAAGGTCCTAAACACTTTGGTTCTCCACACGAACTATCGATGTATTCGTTCGATAGCATAGTTTTCCCTAGGCCAGACCCAGCGTATAAAGACAGATAATATTCACAAAACAAACCAATTATACATCGACATAAATGCACATATATACAAATAGTAAAACAATTACAATATACAAAGACAAAGAAATGTTATATCTTCAGGTAACAAAATAAGGAAAAAAATTTGCAGTGCAATAGATGGAAATAGGAGGATATGCATTTCCGGTGTTACAGGATAATGAGGTTGTGCCCATCTACAACACTTATTAATTGCAGGCATAATCATAGTATGAACATGGAAGGACGAAAAAGTTAAGTCAAAACGACGAACATGCTCTGAATATTTGCGCTCTGAAAAAGAAGGATTGGTTTTGAGGATTAAAACGCAGTTGATGAATTTATACATCCAAGTACTTAAAGTAAAACGATATATGTGTGAGAAAAAAAAATGATACGTTAGTTATCCATGAAGCGGCTACGTTTTTAGTTTATAAGTTATTATTAAGCTTCTTTTCCCGGTAATGATGCAAGCACACGCCTTGGTAAAGGCAGGAAAGAGGATTCAGGTAGCTTGTACCAAAGAAAACGGGCCACGCCACAATATGAATAATTATATGTACATACATTTGCGTATGAATGTGACAGTGTGAATGAATGTATGTATATGAAGAGATTGTAGTACGTAGAAAGTTGTAAAATGAAGTTTAGGTCCAGTATTATAAAGGCAACAAGGGGCCAGACCGCACATTAGAAAGCGCCAAATTTGAGTATTCATAATGCATTTACACGGGATCAAGACTTATATGAACATTCTTCTACAACATTTTCTCGGCACAACCTTCGTAGTAACATATTTAAGTATATCACACAACAAGAGTAGTATCCTGAAGATATGGATATAAGTTAGCTACACTGAATTACACTCACTATAGATACTTCCAAACAAGTAATAAAAACTGGAAATTTGTGGTAAAATCTTATGGGACAAAACTGCTGAGGTCATCGGTCCCTAACCGTACACACTACTTAATCTAACTTAAAGTAACTTACGCCAAGTACAACACATATACCCATGTCCGAGAGAGGACTCGAACCTCCGACGGAGAATGCCGCGAGGACCGTGACAAGGCACCTTCGACTGCGCGGCTACCCCGCGCGGCAAACAAGTAATATCGACAACTTATATGACATTACACCGTCAGAGTTCTGTCATGAGTTCAGAAAACACTAAGTAAGTAGTTCCACAAAGATACAAAGAAATGTGCACAAAGAGTTTATTCAATTATTCCGTGTTGTCTAGACGATGGATTTCAACGGGAAAAGGCTTCTTTTTCCTTGTAGATCAGTGGACGCTTTTCTAGCAGACTTTAGAGAGGTGGGGCTGAGCATAGATATGTCTGCTTGTGTTGGTTAACGTGTAATGAAGATATCTTCCCTTTCGTTTGCAAACTAGATTTATAGGGGCGTGAGTCGGATGAAATGTCAGGACAGTGGTTTATGCGTATCATCAAACTGTATATACGTATATTTTCCTTTCAATCTTGAAATTGTAAATCCAATTTTACTCATTATTCTCTGTAAGATAATAGTGTTTCTTGAACTCAGAGATTAAAAGAGTTAGTTCCTCATGACAAATCTGTAAGAGGCAAACAGCCTTTGAATGGTCGAAGAAAATGTTAAGTATTGTGTGCTTAAAAGTCATAAGATGTTGTCATATGCGTCCTAAGAGGGAAAGTAAAATCTTAAAGGACATACGGTGCTACTGAAATGTTGTTTTCTGCACAATTTATAAACGTTATAGTGAGTCAACATATGAACATATATAAATTTTATCATGTATGTACCCGAAGTGTCAGCAACACGTAAATGTAGGCTTATGTATGATGTTGAACTGTAATGCTTATTTTGTATATGTTGTGTGAAATCACATATGTATTGACAAAACAGACGTCAAGAGGAACTATAATGAGTAAAGGTGCAGGTGCTTACAATGAGCTGAACGTTTTCGGTTCGTTTGTAACGATGACGGACGCCAGTCTTTGCTTTATGAGACCGTATAAGGTGAAAACGTTTATCGACTTAACTGAAATTTGATGAGAATTTGATGCTGAATGTACGGGCTGGCCTTGGACGTTGAAATGTGTGACGCACGACGTGGTTCCAGTGCCGCAGGTCAGAAACGACGGGCCTTTCCGTTACAGCATCGGAAACTTTCAATCAGGCACTCGCCTATACACGTTACCCTACGGAGCAGCCAGCCGGAGTGGCCGTGCGGTTCTAGGCGCTACAGTCTGGAACCGCGAGACCGCTACGGTCGCAGGTTCGAATCCTGCCTCGGGCATGGATGTGTGTGATGTCCTTAGGTTAGTTAGGTTTAAGTAGTTCTAAGTTCTAGGGGACTGATGACCACAGATGTTAAGTCCCGTAGTGCTCAGAGCCATTTGAACCATTTCGAACCTACGGAGCAGATTTATGGAAAGTTTGACGGCATGAAATTCGTCATTACCCAAAAATTGTGAAAATAAACTATACCGTCTAGCCGTGTTGCTCCAAAAGACTTAGGAGATACGCGCGCAAGCAACAAACACTGCTCAACATGTCCGAATCTGAACATGCCCTTTGTTGTGGCATGGGCTTAGAAAACTACACTTCCAGAATATGTAAATAAAACTGTAAAGTAAGAGAGAGCTGGCCCATCTAGGGTATACATTAAAATAAATTTAGCCATCAATAGAGGTATTTTAAGCACTGATCAGGTCAAAGATACAATGTAAGTTACAACTGAAAGTAAATTTTAATATGTTATGTTTGTATGTAGGAAGGACAACGTTACTGTGTACTGTCGGCCAGTAACCGTTTATTTTTATCTATTAATTCGCCTAAGCAGTTTACGCAAAGATTAAAATGCGGTATACCCACAGCAATCAATCCATTTCAGATAACGAGTAAAGATTGAAGAACATCATTTTTCGTATGCTTTGTAAAAACTTCTATCTGATGTTTACTCGGGCTTGTACTGTCTGTCTTTTCCCGTCTGTTTAGCCCAATAATAATGTGAAATATATTAATTCTTGTAGTGAGAAGCCAATGTCGCTTCTTAGTTCTTTATTTCACCTGATCTATCTATCTGTATCACCAATGCCTGTAGTACTTCGGAGAAGCAAGAAGTTTAAGCAGAGCACGTTGGAGGCCGTAAAATTGTCTTCAAAGAAGAAGAGGAGGTATATAACTTCAAGGCTAGAAGAAATATCATCTAATAATCTAACATTATATGCATACGAAAAATCGACTTTTTATGTACACGAAAAATCACAAACCTATCTCGAGTGTGCGTCCCTGTGTGTCCATTAGCTGAGACACACCCTCCCGAGCGAAATGACTATTATTGCACCTCTTGTGTGGCGCCAGCAAATTTCCATCGTAGTTATTATTCTCACAATTATTAATTAATCAGTAGACCAGTATAGACAATAACGTTGTTGCCTTTAGGAGTGTCACTATCCGAGAAGCAATCCGCTGTTTCTGAAGCAATTCATGACCACTGCGGACAACGCAATTCAATTCTGTTTTAACTTACTCCACATAACTACAAATCTGCCACATGAAGTTGCGCTCCCTCTCTCGGCTCAATATTTGCTGCAACGCAAAGTTTTATGCTTGGAAAACCTATAAAACGAATGACACTGACCGGAGTGACGCCATACAATGCGTTAATCAGCGGACACAACAAAGATTCGAACTTGGGCGTAAATCAGTAGCAGAATGGGACAGCAGAGAATCCGAACAACGACAGCGGCTTTTGTTTTGAATGCTAACGCCAACGCAATTGTTATCAGATATTTATCACACAGCCAAATGACATCTTTATATCATCATAATCATTTGGTTTACATATATGCGTAGGTGACATGCACTCCTCAGCCCACTTCCACATCCCTCCCCCACCGCCAAAAGAAATATCTCTACCCACTTTAATATCGCATCGCTCGACAGTAAAAGACGAGGAATGCAGAAAAAAGGAAGTTGATGAGGAAAAATTAATACACAGGTATTTGTCAATATTCCTCTCAGCAGGCTAGCCATTTAAAATCGAATTGACACTACACAAAAGTCTGTAAAAATTACATTGTCCAGAAAGAATGGTTCGAATGAATCTACACTACTGAAAAGAAAAAAAATTAACTTATATGAAACCATCCTCCCCCCCCCCCCCCCATGAACAATGGACCTTGCCGTCGGTGGGGAGGCTTGCGGGCCTCAGCGCTACACATAGCCGTACCGTAGGTACAACCACAACGGAGTGGTATCTGTTGAGAGGCCAGACAAACATGTGGTTCCTGAAGAGGGGCAGCAGCCTTTTCAGTAGTTGCAGGGGCAACAGTCTGGATGAATGGCTGATCTGGCCTTGTAACACTAACCAAAACGTCCTTGCTGTGGTGGTACTGCGTACGGCTGAAAGCAAGGGGAAACTACAGCCTTAATTTTTCCGGAGGGCATGCAGCTTTACTGTATGGTTAAATGATGATGGTGCCCTCTTGGGTAAGATATTCGGGAGGTAAAATAGTCCCCCATTCGGATCTCCGGGCGGGGACTACTCAAGAGGACGTCATTATCAAGAGAAAGAAAACTGGTGTTCTATGGATCGGAGCGTGGAATGTCTGATCCCTTAATCGGGCAGGTAGGTTAGAAAATTTAAAAAGGGAAATGGATAGGTTAAAGCTAGATATAGTGGGAATTAGTGAAGTTCGGTGGCAGGAGGAACAAGACTTCTGGTCAGGTGAATACAGGGTTATAAATACAAAATCAAATATGGGTAATGCAGGAGTAGGCTTAATAATGAATAAAAAAAATAAGAGTGCGGGTAAGCTACTACAAATAGCATAGTGAACGCACTATTGTGGCCAAGGTAGACACGAAGCCTACGCCTACTACAGTAGTACAGAAGAAATATATGATTAAATAAAAGAAATTATTCAGATAGTGAAGGGAGACGAAAATTTAATAGTCATTGGTGACTGGAATTCGGTAGTAGGATAAGGGAGAGAAGGAAACGTAGTAGGTGAATATGGATAGGGGGTAAGAAATGAAAGAGGAAGCCGCCTGGTAGAATTTTGCACGGAGCACAATCATAGCTAACACTTGGTTCAAGAATCATAAAAGAAAGTTGTATACATGGAAGAAGCCTGGAGGTAGCAGAAGGCATCAGATAGATTATATAATGGTAAGACAGAGATTTGGGAACCAGGTTTTAAATTGTAAGACATTTCCAGGAGCAGATGTGGACTCTGACCACAATCTATTGGTTATGAACAGTAAATTAAAACTGAAGACACTGCAAAAAGGCGAGAATTTAAGAAGATGAGACCTGGATAAACTGGAGGAACCAGAGGTTGTACCGAGTTTCAGGGAGAGCATAAGGGAACAATTGACAGAAATGGGGGAAAGAAGTGCAGCAGGAGAACAATAGGTAGCTTTGAGGAATGAAGTAGTAAAGGCAGCAGAGGATCAAGTAGGTGAAAAGACGAGGGCTAGTAGAAATCCTTGGGTAACAGAAGAAATATTCAATTTAATAGATGAAAGGAGAAAATATAAAAATGCAGTAAATGAAGCAGGCAAAAAGGAATACAAACGTCACAAAAATGAGATCGACAGGAAGTGCAAAATGGCTAAGCAGGGGTGGCTAGAAGATAATTGTAAGTACGTAGAGGCTTATCTCACTAGGGGTAAGATAGATTCTGCCTACAGGAAAATTAAAGAGACCTCTGGAGAAAAGAGAGCCACTTGTATGAGTATCCAGAGCTCAGATGGAAACCCAGTTCTAAGCAAAGAAGGGAAAGCAGAAAGGTGGAAGGAGTATATAGAGGGTCTATACCAGGGCGAGGTACTTGAGGACAATACTATAGAAATGGAAGAGGATGAAGATGAAATGGGAGATAAGATACTGCGTGAAGAGTTTGACAGAGCACTGAAAGACCTGAGTCGAAACAAGGCCCCGGGAGTAGGCAACATTCAATTAGAGCTACTGACAGCCTTGGGAGAGCCAGTCCTGACGAAACTCTACCATCTGGTGAGCAAGATGTATGAGACAGGCGAAATACCCTCAGACTTCAAGAAGAATATAATAATTCCAATCCCAAAGAAAGCAGGTGCTGACAGATGCAAAAATTACCGAACTATCAGTTTAATAAGTCACGGCTGCAAAATACTAACGCGAATTCCTTACAGACGAATGGAAAAACTAGTAGAAGCTGACCTCGGGGGAAGATCAGTTTGGATTCCGTAGAAATATTGTAACACGTGAGGCAATACTGACCTTACGACTTATCTTAGAAGCTAGATTAAGGGATAGGCAAACCTACGTTTCAAGCATTTGTAGACTTAGAGAAAGTTTTTGACAATGTTGACTGGAATACTCTCTTTCAAATTCTGAAGGTGGCAGGGGTAAAATACAGGGAGCGAAAGGCTATTTACAATTTGTACAGAAACCAGATGGCAGTCATAAGAGTCGAGGGGTATGAAAGGGAAGCAGTGGTTGGGAAGGGAGTGAGACAGCGTTGTAGCCTCTCCCCGATGTTATTCAATCTGTATATTGAGCAAGCAGTGAAGGAAACAAAAAAATTCGGAGTAGGTATTAAAATCAATGGAGAAGAAATACAAACTTTGAGGTTCGCCGATGACAGTGTAATTCTGTCAGAGACAGAAGAACAGTTGAATGGAATGGATAGTGTCTTGAAAGGAGGATATAAGATGAACATCAACAAAAGCAAAACGAGGGTAATGGAATGTAGTCGAATTAAGTCGGGTGATGCTGAGGGAATTAGATTAGGAAATGAGACACTTAAAGTATTAAAGGAGTTTTGCTATTTGGGGAGCAAATTACCTGATGATGGTCGAAGTAGAGAGGATATAAAATGTAGGCTGTCATTGGCAAGGAAAGCGTTTCTGAATAAGAGAAATTTGTTAACATCGAGTTTAGATTGAAGTGTCAGGAAGTCATTTCTGAAAGTATTTGTGTGGCCTGTAGCCATGTATGGAAGTGAAACATGGACGATAAATAGTTTAAACAAGAAGAGAATAGAAGCTTTCGAAATATGGTGCTACAGAAGAATGCTGAAGATTAGATAGGTAGATCACATAACTAATGAGGAGGTATTGAATAGGATTGGGGAGAAGAGAAGTTTGTATCACTTGACTAGAAAATGGGATCAGTTGGTAGGACATGTTCTGAGGCATCAAGCGATCACCAATTTAGTATTGTAGGGCAGCTTGGAGGGTAAAAATCGTAGAGCGAGACCAAGAGATGAATACACCAAGCAGATTCAGAAGGATGTAGGTTGCAGTAGGTACTTGGAGATGAAGAAGCTTGCACAGGATAGAGTAGCATGGAGAGCTGCATCAAACCAGTCTCAGGACTGAAGACTACAACAACAACAACATTTGAAACCCGGTCATTTTTCCCTCATTGCAATGCAGAAGCACGAAATTTGGCTCAAAGGAGCCTACAACCTTTCTTTGTAATGGTGCAAAAGCATAGCGTCCTGCGACGCCACCTTCGGGCTCACAGGAGTAAGGTCACATTTGCACCAAAGTTCATCACAATTCTGCCCAACGCCGTCATGGTCGTTTCATTTTATAGGAAGGTCTTCACACCCTTCCCCTCTCATCCATACCTCACTTCTTCTCTTCACACCTGTGAGATTCAGGTCAAAACCGCGTCGTCCAGCGTTGAAAGCATATGGTTTCCTTATGGGTGATCGAGGAAACAATTTCAGACACACCGCCGCTCAGAATAGACACGAGAGACCTCAGGGGGTGGCATAAACGGCTTCAGTGAAACCACATCTTCCTTTGGGGCATTCATTTACACGATAGAGCACAGCGTGATATGAAACGGGACGACATTCTTAACAAATTTTGACACGGCTGACACTCTCTGGTCAATTCAGCTCTTCTCTAAGGACGTTGAGGGGCTACGAGCCCATCGAATGTGATCTGACCCATTTGGACCGTATTGCAACTGAAATTTTTTCCCTGGTATACAGAGTGGACCACTAAGGACTGTTCAAAACCATTCCAAGAAATTAGAACGAGATTCGAAGTAGCGAAGGATATTTATGTTCTTCCAGCCCGCCTGTTCCGCAACCTTTTGTTTCGCTCCCTCCTGTTTCACACCCTCCTATTGTATGGCTATGTGGGGATGTGACATCGGCACATCCATAAATAAAGTGGCAAAGGATTCCTCTAAGACCTCCAGTTTTTCAACACACTCAGTGCGACGCACACACATCTGCTGAGCACTTAAAAAGTGTACCTGTATGGAGACAACCTTTCCACAATTCCAAGGCGTTTATAGGCAGACAACCCCTCGACACCCTTCAGCTGAGTGACACTACTCTGTTGCTCTAGCACCTCCTTATGGACATTTGGAACTGAGTGGCGTCGAAGGGGTGGCCTGCCTGAAGGAAGCCTCGGAATCGGTCAAGGGCTGTCTCTGTACACGTATACATTTAAAGTGCTGGTGGTACCGAGACTGTTGCCGCACTGGGAGAGGGAGGTTCGAGGGAAGCTTTCCCGTTTTATTCATGGATGTGTCAATGTAACCCCCCGTCCCCCTCCAGGTTAAAATTTCATCGAATGGTTTTAACCTGTCCCTAGTGATTCCATCTTGTAAACTACAGGAACAAGTGCAGCCAGGCTACACTCCAAAGGGATCAGATTATAATATTACTGATATTTAAAAAATAATGTAATATTATATTTATCGCTTTTGCTGGTGACAGTACTTCCGAAATGCTAAAATGGTGCATAGAAAATTTTTACTTCTTGATGATGAAATTATATTCCGCAAACCACCGTCAGATTCCCATCAGGCCGACGAGACCGTTGACCGATGGCATTGTTTAGAGGTCAGTGACCGATCTCAAAATTACACAGTTTCCGTAATTACATTGCCCGGGTACTGATAGAAAATATCGCTAAAAGAGCTCTCAGGGACGCTGAAATAAAAGTTTGATAAAGTAAAAGCCGATTGAACACTAGTAGCGTTCGGCTGTTGCCACCAAACAATTCTGTTTCGCTGCAGCCTGAAAAAGTTCTAAAAAGTAACAATAAATTCAGATTGGTATTAATGTTACAGATAAGGGAGCGACACTTACATCTTGTGGAACAGCCAACGAAAACAAATGGGAGGGAGAGAGAGAGAGAGAGAGAGAGAGAGAGAGAGAGAGAGAGCTCGCAGCTTCTTCTTTTATACGAGGGCAGTTCAATAAGTAATGCAACATATTTTTTTTTCTGAAACAGGGGTTGTTTTATTCAGCATTGAAATACACCAGGTTATTCCCCAATCTTTTAGCTACACAACACTATTTTTCAACGTAATCTCCATTCAATGCTACGGCCTTATGCCACCTTGAAATGAGGGCCTGTATGCCTGCACGGTACCATTCCACTGGTCGATGTCGGAGCCAACTCCATTGATTGCCGTTTTGTTTCAGGTTCGAAGTGATGAACCCATGTTTCATCGCCTGTAACAATCTTTGACAAGAAATTGTCACCCTCAGCCACATGACGAGCAAGCAATTCCGCACAGATGGTTCTCCTTTGCTCTTTATGGTGTTCAGTTAGACAACGAGGGACCCAGCGGGAACAAACCTTTGAATATCCCAACTGGTGAACAATTGTGACAGCACTACCAACAGAGATGTCAAGTTGAGCACTGAGTTGTTTGATGATGATCCGTCGATCATCTCGAACGAGTGTGTTCGCACGCTCCGCCATTGCAGGAGTCACAGCTGTGCACGGCCTGCCCGCACGCGGGAGATCAGACAGTCTTGCTTGACTTTGCGGCGATGATGACACACGCTTTGCCCAACGACTCACCGTGCTTTTGTCCACTGCCAGATCACCGTAGACATTCTGCAAGCGCCTATGAATATCTGAGCTGCCCTGGTTTTCCGCCAAAAGAAACTCGATCACTGCCCGTTGTTTGCAACGCACATCCGTTACAGACGCCATTTTAACAGCTCTGTACAGCGCTGCCACCTGTCGGAAGTCAATGAAACTATACGAGACGAAGCGGGAATGTTTGAAAATATTCCACAAGAAATTTCCGGTTTTTCAACCAAAATTGGCCGAGAAAAAAATGTGTTGCATTACTTATTGAACTACCCTCGTATAATCCAAAAACAAATTACAGCGACTGCCTTCAACTTGCTTTACAGTTTCGATAAATAAACATTTCTCTGGAACATTCTTTATCGGAACAGCAAAAAAATACATTCCGAACATTAAATAGAGACCTTTTCTCTTTATTTTATAGATTTATTTACACAGGGAACCTTTTATAAATCGTTTTGAAATTTGTTTTGTTCTTCTGATGAATTTACTAGACAATAAACGGCAGCATCATCTACAAACAATCTGCGACGGCTGTTCTGATTGTTTCCTAAATCGTTTATGTAGAAAATGAACAGCAGAAGGCCTAATGTATTTTAGCCTTAATGTAACGATTGGGGCATATTCTATTAATTATCAAAAAGCAACATTTAAAGATCATGTTCAGTGGGTTTGCAGTCCCACAGTGTTCTTAGAGAAGGGATGAAACAGCGGGAGGATGTAAGCAGTGGCAAAGGTTGCCAGGAACGCGTTGTGTTTCACATTTCACTTCCAATTGTTTTCAGCGGCGAAATATATGTACACTCCTGGAAATTGAAATAAGAACACCGTGAATTCATTGTCCCAGGAAGGGGAAACTTTATTGACACATTCCTGGGGTCAGATACATCACATGATCACACTGACAGAACCACAGGCACATAGACACAGGCAACAGAGCATGCACAATGTCGGCACTAGTACAGTGTATATCCACCTTTCGCAGCAATGCAGGCTGCTATTCTCCCATGGAGACGATCGTAGAGATGCTGGATGTAGTCCTGTGGAACGGCTTGCCATGCCATTTCCACCTGGCGCCTCAGTTGGACCAGCGTTCGTGCTGGACGTGCAGACCGCGTGAGACGACGCTTCATCCAGTCCCAAACATGCTCAATGGGGGACAGATCCGGAGATCTTGCTGGCCAGGGTAGTTGACTTACACCTTCTAGAGCACGTTGGGTGGCACGGGATACATGCGGACGTGCATTGTCCTGTTGGAACAGCAAGTTCCCTTGCCGGTCGAGGAATGGTAGAACGATGGGTTCGATGACGGTTTGGATGTACCGTGCGCTATTCAGTGTCCCCTCGACGATCACCAGTGGTGTACGGCCAGTGTAAGAGATCGCTCCCCACACCTTGATGCCGGGTGTTGGCCCTGTGTGCCTCGGTCGTATGCAGTCCTGATTGTGGCGCTCACCTGCACGGCGCCAAACACGCATACGACCATCATTGGCACCAAGGCAGAAGCGACTCTCATCGCTGAAGACGACACGTCTCCATTCGTCCCTCCATTCACGCCTGTCGCGACACCACTGGAGGCGGGCTGCACGATGTTGGGGCGTGAGCGGAAGACGGTCTAACGGTGTGCGGGACCGTAGCCCAGCTTCATGGAGACGGTTGCGAATGGTCGTCGCCGAAACCCCAGAAGCAACAGTGTCCCTAATTTGCTGGGAAGTGGCGGTGCGGTCCCCTACGGCACTGCGTAGGATCCTACGGTCTTGGCGTGCATCCATGCGTCGCTGCGGTCCGGTCCCAGGTCGACGGGCACGTGCACCTTCCGCCGACCACTGGCGACAACATCGATGTACTGTGGAGACCTCACGCCCCACGTGTTGAGCAATTCGGCGGTACGTCCACCCGGCCTCCCGCATGCCCACTATACGCCCTCGCTCAAAGTCCGTCAACTGCACATACGGTTCACGTCCACGCTGTCGCGGCATGCTACCAGTGTTAAAGACTGCGATGGAGCTCCGTATGCCACGGCAAACTGGCTGACACTGACAGCGGCGGTGCACAAATGCTGCGCAGCTAGCGCCATTCGACGGCCAACACCGCGTTCCTGGTGTGTCCGCTGTGCCGTGCGTGTGATCATTGCTTGTACAGCCCTCTCGCAGTGTCCGGAGCAAGTATGGTGGGTCTGACACACCGGTGTCAATGTGTTCTTTTTTCCATTTCCAGGAGTGTAAATGAATGACCACAGGGAAGGGGTGGTTTCACTGATGCCCTTTCTGCCACCCCCTGAGATCTTTTCGGGTCGACTCCAAGCGACCGTATGTCCGAAATGCTTTCCTCAGTCACCCATAAGACAACAGCGTGATTTCAAAGCTGGGCGTCGTGATTCTGACCTTCTTCGCAGAGGCGTCAAGAGGAAAAGCAAGGTGCGGGGAAGGACGGTTGTGGCGATCTTCCCATAATGTGATGCGTCCAAGTTGGCGTTGGGCAGAATTGTTGTGAAATTTGGTCGCAATGTGACGCCATTAATCCACCTTACACCTCACATGAACTTCTGCCAGAATCGCAGCATTAATACCCCTTGGACCTCACTTAAACGTCTGAGCTCTGGCCTTGTTTTTGGCGTGTATGGGTACTACGCTGCTTGGAACGTTGTCCAGCTCGAGAGTGATTTACAGGGCGCCACGCTTCTGCCCGATTAGAGGGGAAGGCTGTAGGTATCTTTGAGCCACACCTTAATCTTCTACGTCTCAGCGGGGGAAAATGACGGTGTTTCAAAAAAGTGGCCCCTTAATTCAGTGTATATTTGGAGTATAGAAAAACGTCCGATATTTTAGAGAGAATGGATGCGCTAAGTCAAGCAACACCCTCTCTTATAATTCCAGGAAGGTCCGCGTGTTACGTTAGGTTCTTCTAATTAGCAGCTGTGAAACAAAGTGGAAGCCTTAATACAAGTGCCAATACAGACTCCTCGACGTCTGAGAACGCATTATCAGCATATGAGTGAGTTCTAATGGGGCAGAATGCCGAATCCTTAGGAACGGATTTGTCATACCGCGACACTGCGGTTTGTGCACGTCATTCTGTTCGAAGAGTGCTGATTTGGTGGCACCATATTATAAAAGAGGGAGAGCCGATATTTCTGATGCAATATTCACAGACGTGATATTTTTGTATTCGATTATCCATCAACAGTATCTATTAGTTTATTGAGACAGAACTCTTCATGTAGAGTAGTGAAAATGCAGTGCTGTCAGAGACGCATTTTGAAACTACTTTTTTGAATCTGAGCTATAGTTTTAACATTTGATTACTAAAGTCATCCATTGCACAACTCATGTTAGGATCCGTAATAGCTGTTCGTCGTGCTCTGTCTTCTCCGGTCCTCGTCCATGCTTTGCAAATTATATAATGATGCAAAAATGTCAGATGTCAGTTTCTAGGCTATTTTATACCCAGAGCTCTATGCTCAGCGTAAGTTGATGAATCATAAATTATAAATTGACAAATCCCTTTCTCTTAGTGTCGAAATACGGCTGAAGCTGTTACATCACGTACTCTCCCTTTCATCTTACTCTCCAGTTTCAAGCACAGATGAACCAAACATCGGAGGTGCGAAGAGATGTTGAGATACTGAAAAACCAAAGTTTACTTTGCAAATTTAATGCAAAAGCTCGCATGGGGACGTTTCATAACTCGACGCTTCCTGGTGAAAAAAATTAACAGGTAGTTTCCTTGCAATAGGAGGGCGTTTCCAAACACTTTTTTTACTAATATGAACAAGGAAATTGAAACAAACTAGAAAAACATGCCTCAATAGCAAAAACGAAGTTTGTATGAAGCATTCCAATATGAATATTATCATAAAATAAACATTTTACCTTAAGCAGAGTGCAAGACAAGTGAGTGTAAAATATAGATTCTGAACGAAATGATGAACATAATTAACAAACACTGTCATAGCGCATTCAGTCCTTTTCAAGAATTTAAATGAACAAAATATACGAAAACACAGTATAAAATAACATGAAGACATCACTAAAACATTGGCATTATGTAAGAACAGGTCAAAGCGAAAAAATACTCAAAATCACCATAGAAAAAATATAAAAAACGAGATAAAATGACATAAAATGACATAAAACACATAAAATTACAAAATGATGAAAAACACCAAAAATAAAATCAAACATAAGCATGATGTAATACCAAGTTTAACAGAGTAGTAAAGTATTCTTTTTCTCGTGTTCTGGGAGTGATGTACGTTAAATTCTTTGCCTTTCAATCACGCCATGGCATTAACTCGCTTGATTAAAGTAAACGAATAGTTCTAAGCATGAAATTTCTTCATACTACTAGTTAAATAACTGGTCAAGTGGACCCAAGAATATTGAATTATGAATTAGCCAAATTAACTGAAGTTTATGAATCGTACAACAGAGACATTTAAAAAGAAAAATAGAGATAATATTTTATCAAACCTGCTGTCAAGCACACACACACTGTTTTAAACAGAGGAAGGTATTAACATCACCCAGTAAATCATCTGGACTAAAGTTCATCAAATACACGAGGAAACAATAATATAAAAACAATTATATTAATAACTATCAGTTCCGCTGAAAAGAGAACACACGAAATACACTCTTTGCTCGTACCACTTTGGAACACATGGAACACGCACAAACACTAATGGGATAGGGATCTATGGATGGGCTTCCATGTTGGATACTTGGAGGACAATGGGAGGACTTGATGTGCAGTTTTGAGCGACTGTTGACCGTTCATCTGCAACGTAAGTCACTTCCTCGCCTCTGATGCTTCTCCAACTGTCTTGGTACGGCTCCTTCGACCCAGCGTCGTACTGCGTATGCAACGGCACCCAGGACATGGTGTCTTGTGCAGACACGTCAGATGGGCGTCGACCACAAGGACCAGATGATAGAAACCTAAGTGTCGCGCTGCCATAATCGGCCGGTTGGTTACGAGTGCATGAACTTGCCCGCTGACGTCGCATAGTGGTGTGGTGTTGCCAGTAAGTGGAATGCTGACAGCCACAACGGATGGCACACACCCTTGGTGACCCTTCTTCATATTCTTCCATCTATGTATTTCAAGCAGCACCATAATGACCTACACAGGGCTCTGGGGCAGACTTGCTCCCTGACTGCTACTTTGGAACCACTACATTGGATGACCTTGTTAGTGAATGGAATGTTGACAGCCACTCCTCGTTACTCGCTTCCTGGGTGTAAGGATTCTTCATCTTCTTCCGCCTGTGTGCGTTACGCAGTGCCCAACTCTGGCTGTGAGCCAGACCTGCCACTTGATGTTGCTTCTGTTGTGGCGTAGCAAGACAGCCACGCCACTCGAAAGTAGCCGAAATGCACGCGTTACACACGCCGGCTGGCGTGATGTCTGAAACAGGATACTTAATGAATGCTATAAAGAAAAGTACGTAGCTTCTTTAATACTTAACTTTAATCCATCATTTGTATACAGCATTCTTGATGATACAAGTGAGACTCTCTCTAGAAATGGTTAATGGCGCCTTGCTACGTCGTAGCCATGGACTTAGCTGAAGGCTATTCTAACTATCTCTCGGCAAATGAGAGAAAGGCTTCGTCGGTATAGTCGCTAGCAAAGTCGTCGTACAACTGGGGACGAGTCCTAGTACGTCTCTCTAGACCTGCCGTGTGGTGGCGCTCGGTCTGCAATTACCGACAGTGGCGACACGCGGGTCCGACATGTACTAATGGACCGCGGCCGATTTAAAGCTACCACCTAGCAAGTGTGGTGTCTGGCGGTGACACCACAGCTTCAATGGGCTGTTTCTGCTAGGACAGCTCGGAATGTGTTGCAGTCCATTATCGTCTGTAGGTCGTGCATGCGAACTGCCCTCAGGTTCGAATCCTGCCTCGGGCAGGGCGCCTTGTTAGGCGTTCGAGGGGTTCGCAAAGGGATGAAATAATGAGATAAAACTTTGTTTCATCCTAGCCTTCTCAGTATCCGCAATCAACGTTGTGACCTAAATTGTGGTCGGTTATCGGAGATAACTCGCCTCACCAGGCCGACTGAAGTTACTGGTGAACGCCACAGCAGCCGTCTTCCCCGTTGACCTCCTCAGCAGAATGAAACAGACATGCTTGGAAGTCAGCTCCAATGCTAAAAAAACATACGATAAACCTGATCTGGTATGTGTTATTGTCCCAAAAAGGTTAACTACAGCAGTGTCTCGGAATTTACGTAGAATGATTGTATAGACAGGCACAGCAAACGGTGTAGTCGTGCCTTGGTCTTCTGACAAAGTTTGCACCCCCTAATCAATAATACACTGCATCCTTTCCAACATGTTATTGAAATAGGAAGTCTCACATAGCTTTTGGAAGCACCTTCTCGCCCCAAAGTGCCCATAACTCTGGTGGATGGGCGGCGGGGCGAGATCGGTCGTCTTCGTTTTTGTTATTGTTAACACTATCGTTCAGTCCACCTACCTCGATAGGCTTCTTGCCGATGTCCCTTCACGCTATGGTAGCAGATACGTGCTAGGCAGTTTAGAGCAGCGTTGATGGAACCACTACCTAATACCTACCACTCTAGTCGAAAGTCAGTTCCTCAAAGCTCATTATTAAAAAATCGGACGTTCGGGATATTCGGTCTACTTACAGAAAAGCGTTTAACATTAGATTAATTCTGCTTTTTATTCATATTGAAACACATGAAATGGCTACCAAGTCCGTATTTAATATGGTGAAACATTATCCTTTGAAGTTCACTGTCTATACAACATATCTTCACTCTAAAAGCAGCCAGAATCATGCCCGTCTAATATTCACGTTCTAATAGTCACAGACCCACAAATTTTCACGAGTTAAACATTCGGTTGTTTCAGTGGTCTTCTTCGTAAGAAGTTCTCGCCAAAGTATTCCGTCCAGAACACGAAACACACCACGCGGAGTTGTTACTACGACCAGAAAGTTCATACGCTCATATCTCTCAAACTGTTTACTTTAGAAACACCAAACTTTCATTAAAATGTTCGTAACTCCAGCAGCTTCAGTCTTTAACACTGCCCATCAGTCTCCTAATCTTCATGCATGGACAGAAAACACACTTGATAATGTGTTTACGGAGGATCTGGCAAAAATAGAACCAGCATATGGCAGATACGCCCCCTTCTTTACTTCATCTTGTTCTGCTTCTGGAACCTGTGGTACAGCAGCTGGTTGAAGTGCCCTCTCAATTTGTTTGGTCGTGTATCCGTTTTTGCAGTACATCGTTTTAAGATGCTGTATTTCTGCCAGCAGACTCTCTTGGCCTGACAGGGCACGTGCTCTGTGGACCAACGTCTTACATATCCCCTTCTTCTGCGCAGGGTGGTGCCAGCTGCCGGCCTGCAGATATAAATCAGTGTTTATGGGTTTTTGATACACACTGTGGCCAATTGATCCATCTGCTTTCCCTTTGACCAGTACCTCCAGAAACGGCAGCTGGCCATTCTTCTCCAGTTTTATGGTGAACTTGATATTTGGGTAGCATGAGTTAAGATGTTCAAGAAACTCATTGAGCCTGTCCTTCCTATGAGGCCAGATCACGAAGGTGTCATCCACGTACCTGAAGAAGCATGTGAGTTTATATCTGGCTGTCTCTAATGCCCTCTCGTCAAATCTCCCCATAAACATGTTGGCAGCCACAGGAGACGGTGGGCTGTCCGTAGCTACACCTTCAGTTTCCTCATAATATCGGCTCCTGTACAGGAAATATGTGGATTTTCGTGTATGCCTGAACTGGTCCAACAGAGCACCGCCAAATTTCTCTGCAATCAGTTCTAGTGAGTCTTTCAGTGAGACCCTAGTAAACAGCGATACCACATCAAAACTAAACATGATATCTGCATCTGTGATGCACTGTTGCTTGAGGCGTTGCAGGAAATCTCCTGAGTTTCAGATATAATGAAGACATTCCTCCAGATACAGAGTCAGCAGATTTTTCAAGTACTTGGCTGTTGCATACACAGGTGTCTCAATATTATTGACAACTGGGCGTAGGGGCGCGCCCTCCTTGTGTATTTTAGGCAGACTATATACTCTAGGTGGCACTGGTGCTTTTGCCGATAGTTGTCTAATGATCTTATCACGCATCTCTGTTTCCTTCAGGGGAGCCCTGGTCTTCTTGTCCACCTTGTCACTGAGGTCACAATCCAAAGTTCTGTATGCAGAGTCAATCAGGAGTTGGAGTACTTTCTCAAGACCGCAGCGGACCGGAAACGGAACAGCAACGCTCCAGCAGATCGCAGTGAGAGGGAGCGGAACGCATGGGGAACGCTTGGTACCTCAGACAGGATTTCAAACACACCAGACCGAAGATGGAACACCCAGGAGGAGGTATGGTGGGCGCGGACCACTGAGGGAACACCCAGAACTGCAGCAGATGGAAAACGGAACTGCAACATTCCAAAAAATCGAAGCGAGCGGGCGCGGACCGCAGAGGCAACGTCTGCAACCGCCGGTGGAGGGGGAATGCCACAGACATAAATACTAGACAAGGTTCGCTCGAGGAGCAGTCTCAGGTCGCACCTGATGAAGGTTACGAGTTACGTTACCGAGATATCGTGCAAGTACGATGCTGATATTCGGCAGAATACCCAACAACCCAAGATGTCATCAGATGGCCTGGAAAGACTGAAGAGTTATATCACTTAACACACTTTACCCTATGTGAATTTTCGTTATTTATGAGCTACAAAAGTTAGGCCTACACGTTAGACCTTCAGGTGTATGAATTAACATAAAAAGTTGTCTATTTCCGCCTACAACAAGAACTTGGCACTCATTTAACTGCAGTATCCCTTACAACAGAATGTAACTTTACTGAACGCAAACTTCACGTAAACAAACCCGTGATTTTCTAAGTTAACCGTGAGCAACTATTGCTTGCAGTTGAAAGAATTTACATTCACAAAACGCGAAATTAAACCTCTCGCTCGAAATTTCACCAATATACTACGAGCAAAAGATAAGCACTTAATAGCTGCTCTGTAAACGTGTATCAACCGAGAACTGCAACAATTTTTTAATGGCTGGCTCTCCAAGGGTTAATGAATGTACGGTGTCTGTTCTTCCGGACATGTCTGGAAGAATAGACAGCTGAGAGAGATATGATTTAATTGAAGAAGGAGGGAGGAGAAAGGAACCAAAAGGGAAGAAATTACTAATATAGACTACATCAGGACTTTATGCGGCTTCAGCGGCGACGAGCGAGAAATTTGTCCCGGACCGGGATTCGAGCCCACAATTTCCCTCATACTAGGCAGGTGCGTTAAGCACTGCACCACCCGGGACACACGGAGTTATCACAAACGCGCGTACTACCACTCGGTACACCGACCCAGACTGCCACCGAGCGCCACCTGCCCGCAGTCCCTGCCCATTTCCCTCACGCTCGCTACTCTGAGATTCCTGCAGGAGATCGGACGTACTTGTGCATACACACTGAAAAACTTGGATCCATTGCCCTCTAGGTGAATCAATTATATGAATGCGGGGTGTCTGTTCTTTCGGACGTGTTCGATCCTGTTGCAAAGTGATTAAGAGTAGTCGGCTTTATACATGCCTACGACTAACATTTCTAGCATTCATCACAAAAGCGTTCGAATGACGTGGCACGTGAAACGATGTTGAGGTTGCAGACGGAGCCTTACCTGCTCCAAAACGTCCGAGGATTCATGTCTGAGAAACAGATACGTTGAAAAGTACAACAGTGGATTACTGTCTGCTCACAACGAAATTGCAAACACGACTTGGACAGTAGTTTTAGGACATCGCTTTCCGTAATTTTCTTAACATTTGCCTACTTGCAGCAAGGAATACTTTTCTAAATAGATTGCACAGTTATAGCTTGCAGGGAACTCTTGGCAGTCATTAACAATGACCGTACAATTCCGTATTTGATTATACTCTTTACCTATACAGGGTTAAAAGTATTTAAACAGACAAACTCTGGGAGGTTGAAGGGGACATCTAAACAAATATTTTTCCCTAATGTCATTTTTTCCTGTGAGGATTATTTAAACCGGTGGAGGCCGTATTACGCTCTTCAGATGTTAGAGGCCGTATTTCGATCTTCAGTTGTTAGAAGGCGTATTACGCTCTTCAGCTGTAGGCAACTGCTGTCCACCACTGTAGTAGTGCATTGTTTCTGTTTACTAATGGAGCGATACACCTGGAGTGAGTACACTGATATGGTTGGTGCGTACTACGTAGCGCACCACAACGGACAGTGGGTTTCTCAACAACAATATCCTAATCGCCGTATCCCGCATCATACGACCTTTGATGCTGTGTACCAACGACTGTGTGAGACCGGGGTTTAAAGATTACCTGGTCAGGGACGCCGTCGCACGGTAAGAACGCTGCAATTTGAGGAAACTGTCTTGCAACATGTGGAGCGGGATCCTTCAATCAGCACTCGTGCTATTGCACGTAACATGGGGACGAGTCAGACGAATGTAAGAACAGCCCTTCGAGAGCAATTGTTACGTCCATTTCACTTACAGCGTGTCCACAACCTGGAACCAGTTGTTTATCCACCCAGAGCACAGTTTTCACAGTGATACCTGGAACAGTGTGAAATGCATGATACATTTCCATCCTCTGTGTTGTTTACCGATGAAGCAACGTTCGGGAGTGATGGAGTCTTCAACATGTACAATTCTCATGTTTGAAGTGTGGATAACCCACATGCCACACTTACGAGCGCTCATGAAGTGCGGTTGTTCGTTAATGTGTGGGTCGGTGTTGTTGGGGACTGTTTAATTGGGTCGTGTCTGCTACCTAGGCCATTAAACGGCAGGCACTATTACAATTTTCTTGCCAGAGCATTGCCAGAATTGCTGGAAGACGTCCCGCTCCCTACAAGACAACGTATGTGGTTCCAACATGACGGGGCGCCGGCACATTTCAGTTGTCGTGTGCGTCGATTCCTGGACTGACGGTTCCCAGAAACGTGGATTGGCAGAGGTGGCCCTGTACCATGGCCTGCTCGATCCCCAGATATGCCCCCTCTGGACTTCTTTGTGTGGGGACAGATGCGCAACCTTGTTTACGAAACTCTTGTTGCATCAGAAGAGGATCTGGCTGCCCTGATAGTAGCAGCAGCAGGAACAATTCAGGATACTCCTGGGTGTTTTGCCCGTGTCAGACAGAACATGATCCGACAATGTAACCTTTGTTTACGTGTCAATAGAGGCATTTTTGAAAATCAACTGTAATTGAAATTGGGTTGTGTTAATGTGTTGTCTCTTGGTCATAAAAAAATGGAAAAGTGTTTGTTGATTTAATTAATTTGCCGCCAGAGAAATCTTCCTCTACCGGTTTAAATACTCCTCATAGGAAAAAATGACAGTAGGGAAAAACATTTGTTTTGATGTCCCCTACAACCTCCCAAAGATTGTCGGTTTAAATACTTTTCACCCTGTATATGTGCTTACCTGTGAACTACCATCTTAACGCTAGTGGGAAGGTTTGTGTATTTCAGTGAGCCACTGAGCTTTGCTGGCGGGGGCAATGCTCCCGGCAGGGTCACCCATGTCAGGCTGGTCATTTGGTGAGATTCCAGACGAAGTGTATTTCACCCATTGGGCTCCCTTCTTGGAAGTAAATCTGTGACAACCACAAGGGTCCTTAACTAAGTCTGACATCACTTCCACTTACTTATGTCAAGCTTCTTCTCTTTTCTCAGCCAACTCTACTTTTTCACGACCCTATGGTATTACGTATCAAAGCCTGGGGGTGTCCTTGAAATTAGAGGAGCAAATGATAACCCCAACGGAAGCTTCGGCAGAGAATGAAACCTTGAGAACGAAACAGCTGGCGGAGGAGAGGTTATCCAGGAAATGGGACAGGAACAGAACCATAGATAGGATGTCTATCAGCAGCAGGTTAGACACCTAATATGGCGGAAGAGAAGCGAAATTGTGGCCAACGGTAGCAATTAAGGCTTAGTCAGAAAACTTACTGCGCGGGTAGGCATGCTTCATAGGGCAATATGAAGGCAAATTGTGTAAGGAAAGGTCATAAAATAAAAACCACTGGTCTTCTAGGTTGGGGACTGTACGATGGTCTGGTACCTCATCTACATAAAACACTAAAACACTCATAAGTTTATATAAGTGGTGTCTGTTTTTTGGATACATTCAAAAGACCACACACAAAATAATTATTTACTTATTTAATTATTTATTAAGGGGAGGACGACCAATTGATCACTTCAGGGCGGATGCACATCACGCTCGAATTCTTATAGGAATCGGCGAAATGCCGCAAGTAATGAGGATCATCGGCAAGGGGCACTACATCATTACTGAGCGGATAAGTTGAGAATTTGAGTCTGACGGGAGGTGTGCTAGGGTTGTCCACGCAGTTGCGATGCCCATTGTCTCCGGATGGCACAGTGGTTAGTGCATCTGCCTAGTAAGCAGGAGACTAGGGTTCCAATTCCAGTTTGGCACAAATTTTCAGCTTTCTCCATTCATTTAAATCAGCGCCCACTGGCAGCTAATGTAATTAATTCCTTTGTGTCTTGACTCGTAAGTTTCTTAAGAAAAAGCCGGCGAATCTAATGGAAACAACGCCTGCAAAGAAAAAGTCGGAAGATTTGCCAGAACAGATACATTGAAGGTTGTCACATAAAATGTAAGAGGTCTCACCGTGAAGGAGATTGAATACAATGATTAAAATTTCAAACATGGTAGCGATTAATGAACCTAATAAAAGACCAAAAGGCACCAAAATGTGGATTGAGTACGTGCTGATATATAGTGGCGTGGAACAGGGAAACAGGCCAAGTGCTGGAATTGGAATATTAGTAGACAAGAAGTGGGAGAAGGCCTTCACACCCTACAGATATATAAATGAAATGATAATTAGCGCTCGATTTAAGAGTGAAGGGGGATACTTCATCTTGAGTGGACTACATGCACCAGAAGAAGGAAGAAGATACAAAGGAGTTCTGACATACACTGAAGACACAAATAGACCAAACCAATAGAGTATTCTGGCAGGAGATGCAAATGCAACAGTAAGGAATATGGAAATAGAAAACGTGACAGGAAAATATGGAGAAGCACAATTAATCAACAATGTCATAAGACTTAGATATTCTGCAGCTACAATAAACTAAGGATCACAAATATATTTTTCCAAAAAAAAAAAAGAAAATGCACAAATGTGATTGGAGAGCCAGAGAACTAAGATCTCTAATAGACTAAATATACTCAGTGAAAGAACCAGGGGGATGATACGAGATACACGAGTCTACAACGGAAGTGACAAGTCTACAAAACATTTTCTACTTGTTGGTGAAATGATTATTTGGTCAAAGTGGAAGAGAAACAGTACAAAGGATAAAGATGATAAACATAACGAGAAGTTCAAGAAAGGACTACTACAGGATGATACAGAATGGAACAACGTTAAACAATGCACTATAAGAGCAGCTACAGACGTATTGGGGAAAAGTACAATACATAAAAATAAGAAAGGTCACAGGATGCGGAATGCAGAAATAAAAGAGGCACTGAGAAAAGAAAAGGTTGTTTGAATTTACTCCAGAGTAGCTCAGAAAAACCCAGAGACAAATACAGACGAAACGAAACGAAGCAACAGAAATTATAAGGAATGCACATGGGGAAAGCTGGAGTAGATTCCCCAGCCAAGTAGAAGATGATTTGCATGGACGCACGGACTTCTCTTATAAATTGTTGAGAAACCTGCACAAGACAAAGAGAGATCCTGTGAAGATGAATATGATAGAAACTGAGGGTTGGGTGAAACACAATAAAAATTTTTGGTGCAGTAATAATCAGATGATAGAAGAAGATGAGATGATGGAATCAAAAGGCTTAGACACCTATAACTATAGAAAGTTAGAAGAAGCATAAAGGAAAACAAAAATCAGAAAGACCTCGGTTCAGAGCTACGGAAATACGGAGGAATGCTACTGAAATACTGATTTCTGTGTTTGATAAATATGTGCTGGCGTGGTAACGATACTGGAGCAGTGGAAAGTAACAAATATAGTATCAGTGTTCAAGAAAGGAGAGAGATCCAGCGCAAAAATTTTCAGAGGTTTAAGTATCTTGAACATAGGGTACAAAATATACACGAAGATACTTTACGCTCGTTTTCAAGCCATAGCAAATACCAAGTATCTGAACTCAAACAAGGTTTAGGAAGGGAAGAGCTTGCTCAGATGTCACTCACACAATAAACAGCGTACTAAGGATCGTAGAGAAGATAACCTTGCGATCTACACTATGTGATCAAAAGTATCCGGACACCCCCAAAAATATACTTTTTCATATTAGGTGCATTGTGCTGCCACCTTCTGCCGGGTACTCCATATCAGCGACCTCAGTAGTCATTAGACATCGTGAGCGAACAGAATGGGGCGCCCCGCGGAACTCACAGACTTCGAACGTGGTCAGGTGATTTGGTGTCACTTGTGTCATGCGTCTATACATGAGATTTCCACACTCCTAAACATCCCTAGGTCCACTGTTTCCGATGCGATAGTGAAGTGGAAACGTAAAGGGACACGTACAGCACAAAAGCGAACAGGCCGACCTCATCTGTTGACTGACAGAGACCGCCGACAGTTGAAGAGGGTCGTAATATGAAATAGGCAGACATCTATCCAAACCATCACACAGGAATTCCAAACTTCTAAAGGATCCACTGCAAGTACTATGACAGTTAGGCGGGAGGTGAGAAAACTTGGATTTCATGGCCGAGCGGCTGCTCATAAGCCAAACATCACGCCTGTAAATACCAAACTACGCCTCCTATGGTGTAAAGAGCGTAAACGTTGGACGATTGAACAGTGGAGTGGAGTGACGAATCACGGTATACAATGTGACGATCCGATGGCAGGGTTTGGGTATGGCGAATGCTCGGTGAACGTCATCTGCCAGAGTGTGTATTACGAACAGTAAAATTCGGAGGCGGTGGTGTTATGGTGTGGTCATGTTGCTTGCACCCCTTGTTGTTTTGCGTGGCACCATCACAGCACAGGCCTACATTTATGTTTAAACCAACTGCTGCGGCGCGGTTCCTTCCGTCCCTTTACGACGGACCTGCACCTACCTGTGAACATTGTCTCAGCAGATCATCAGTAGGGAAGCCGAGCGAAACCTACTGTACTTCGACGTGAACCAGGCTGCAATTAAAGTCACTAATCTACGTTTCGGGAGAAAGTTTTCACACGGAATGAAAGGTTGCAAATTTGGTCCTTAATTAATATATTCTGAAACGTAGGTGAACAAGTATCACTGCCAAGTCCGTGCTAGTCTTAACACAGTCACTCACAATCCCTTTCAGTCACGTTAGCAAGATTATGGTGTTGTATTTCCATATAACGTAATAGCTACAAAAATACGGATTGTTTTTGATTGAGAATGCTCGCCAAATATTAAGTCCCTCGGTACCTAATGCAGTCACAGTTTTTAGCCACCGACCTGCTCAATACGCCACACGGAATTTATGACTTTTCTCGTCACAAAATTCACTTAAAAATTCCGAAATTTCTACACAGCCATCGGAATAATTATGCCGTCACTTTACAACACTTTTGATGTATGAAACACTGCTAGATCCGGCAACTTACCGTTTCCATCGGAACTACTACTACACACGTCCGAAATGTTTCATGGCTAGGCTCCGACTTCTCTCTAGAATACTCTAAGTCTTCTCTACCAGCAGAAAAAAGGTGCTCGAAGAATATTGCTTTACCATTGGTCAGTTAACAGCCAATAGCAAAACAACATTCTCTCGCGTCAGTCCTCGCTTTTCATCAATACCCAATCGCAAAATAATAAACCTAACGACTGCACTTTTTACCGACGTAATTATCTAATATGCTGAAGTTTTGTTTATGCATAAAGTTATTTACTATTGTTATTTATACCCGATTTACTTTCCCTTTACCATAAACGTACTTTACAAATCTATTCTACAAAAATCCCCTTTGTCCACCTCCATACTTCTTCGAAATGTTCCCACACTAAATTCCACTACATAACTCTATAAACAATTATCTTCATATTAACCTTAAACAACACTCACGCATCATTCATACTGCTAAAACACATTTAGAACATTTTACATGCATAAAAAGACATAACACTTTATGGAAATACTAGAACAGTTTATGAAAAATATTCTATTACTTTAGTGCACTCTAGCGGGCACAATCGAAACTAAATCAGAGTCCCCTATCCAATACTGTCCTCTATCTGTTGATACATAAACTATGTGCGTGTCCAGTCTCGCGTCACCATCTGTCACTATCCAGTTCTGAGACACATCTCCCACTTAACCGCCTCCAAGGCAGGATCGGTATACGGCGCTACGTCACACACCTTCTTGCTTCTCACTCTTGAAGAGCAATTCGGGGATGGCGACTGCATCTTTCAACACGATCGAGCACCTGTTCATAATGCACGACCTGTGTCGGAGTGATTACATGACAATAACATCCCTGTAATCCACTGGCCTGCATAGAGTCCTAACCTGAATCCTATAGAACATTTGTGGGATGTTTCGGAACGCCGACTTCGTGCCAGTCCTCACCAACTGACATCGTTACCTCTCCTCACTACAGCACTCCGTGAAGAATGGGCTGCCATTCCCCAAGAAATCTACCAGCACCTGATTGAATGTATGTCTCCGAGAGTGGAAGTTGTCATCAAGGCTAAGAGTGGGCCAACACCATATTGAATTCCAGAATTGCTGATGGAGGGCGCCTCGGACTTGTAAGTCATTTTCAGTCAGGTGTCAGGATACATTTAATCGCGAAGTGTATAACGCGTTCGTCGATTTTGAAAAGGCGTTCGACAGGATAGATAGGATGATACTATGGGAAATTTTATAAAGACTTGGATCCGCTAAATATCTTTTATCAGCAATAAAGAACCTTTATTTGAACACATAGATAGTTCTGCTATAACGAAGAGAACAGCAGACATTCACTATAAATTAACGAGTAAGGTATGGATGTAGCCTTTCTCAGACCCTTAGACATTTAGATGACACCACTCGTATGTGGCAAAGTACATTTGTAACATCAGGTATTAACCCAGGACAAGGCGACAAAGCGAATTTATTGACGGGGTTCTATTTTTCACGTCCTGCTTCTTATAGAAAAACAGAAGATGGACTGCACCTGTACTCAGCTCGATATAACCTGAATATTTCCATATACAAAACAAAGGTGACACCTTCGAGGACTTCACTTCGGTAGTGATGAAGCGGTGCAAGCAGAGATAAGATTGTGGATTTGTCAACTAACATCCTACAGTGACGGTATCAAGAAAGTGGTCTCTCATTGGGAGAAATGTGTTCATCGCCAGGGTGACTACGTGAAGATGTAAATACGTAGACATTACAAAAAAAAAGGTATAGAATGTCAATAATGTCTTCACATGAAATATTCCGAGTCATCACTCTTCAGCATGCTCCGGTATGCGCTTTGACGACAAGAGAGACTTAGATATAAAATTAAATCAGTTCCAAATAATATGCGGTACCATAAGCAGAACATTAAAAAAACAAAACCCTAAAGCATACCCAGCTGAAGCTCTGTAATTTAATAACGTACCTGTGCTGCTTCAAGAAAGTGAGTCATGGATAATGAGAGAGACAGAGATAAAAGCAGCGTACAAACAGTGGAAATGAAACTTCGAAGGTCTGTAAAAGGATGTTCTAAAAGGGATTGATTTAAGAATGAAGTGACTAGAGAAGATCATTCCATGTAGGCTTTCACGGCCGGCGTCTTCATCAATAAACACTTCCGGGCTAAGTTGCCGTGGTCGATCTGTAGAACTTCTTCTCCCTGACGTTTCGTTCTCAACTACGGAGAACATCTTCCGAGGTGAGTCAACGACTGGCTGCTAGGAACTGGGGCCGCCGCTTATATGGATATCGTAGACGGCGCCACCGCACGTCACGTGGCGTCGATGTGCAGCTATCTCTGGCTATCGTCTGTTCTCTCGATTGCAGGCAATCGATTGTCACGTGATTGATGCAACGTCGACCACCATATCTTATCCAATTTTAATCCTTCTTCTTTACGATTAAAATTGTATTGATGTTTTTGGATTTCAATTGCCTCTCTATACATACATGTATAATAATGCGACGTCCTCGCTAGCACGCTTGTTTCGCCAAATTTTATTTCGTGATGTCCATCCTTAAAAACATGTTCCGCTACTGCCGATTTGTCGATATGTCCCAAGCGACAGTTTCTTTTGTGCTCCGTCAACCGTGTATTGATGCTTCTTTTTGTAGATCCTATGTAAACCCTGCCACAACTGCACGAAATTTTATATACCCCTGGGGTGGCTAGGGGGTGACGAGCATCTTTTGTTGATCTTAGGCATTCACTAATTTTCTTAGGTCTGAAAATGGTCTCTACCTGAAACTTGGCTAGTACTTTCCCAATGCGATCCGTGATATTATGGATGAACGGAAGAAATACTTTTCCAGCTGAAGGTTGTTGCTGTCTCCTATTTTTAGGCATTTTTCTATTTGGGTGAAGTGCTCGGTTAATCTCGCTTTTCGTATAACCATTTTTCGCAAAGGCCATTCGTAAATGATTCAGTTCTTCTTGTAAGTAGCCTGGTTCACAAATATTATTGGCCCTATCCACTAGTTCCAACACTGTCTATCCTCGACCTATTTTCGGTACAATGGTGAATTTTATGAACAGATCGATGGGGTAGCCATGGGAAGCCCCCTACGTCCCACAATTGCGAATTTATTCATGGAATATTTTGAACATCATGCACTGCAGTCGGTCAAAAAAAGCCCCTCGAAGTGGTATCGGTATGCGGATGATACCTTTGTAATATGGAATCATGAGGAAGACGACTTGAATGACTTCCTGGTACACTTAAATAGCATCAACCCAAAGATTAAATTTACTATGGAGAAGGAGAAGAATGGACAACTTAACTTCTCGGATGTATCAGTTATCAAACGGGCGGATGGGACCTTAGGCCATAAGGTCTACAGGAAAAGTACACATACTGATCGCTACCTCCATAAGACTCAAATCACCACCCTAGGCAAAAGAGGGGGGTCATAAAAACACTAGTGGATAGGGCCAATAATATTTGTGAACCAGGATACTTACAAGAAGAACTGAATCATTTACGAATGGCCTTTGCGAAAAATGGTTATACGAAAAACGAGATTAACCGAGCACTTCACCCAAATAGAAAAATGCCTAAAAATAGGAGACAGCAACAACCATCAGCTGGAAAAGTATTTCTTCCGTTCATCCATAATATCACGGATCGCATTGGGAAAGTACTAGCCAAGTTTCAGGTAGAGACCATTTTCAGACCTACTAAGAAAATTAGTGAATGCCTAAGATCAACAAAAGATGCTCGTCACCCCCTAGCCACCCCAGGGGTACATAAAATTCCGTGCAGTTGTGGCAGGGTTTACATAGGAACTACAAAAAGAAGCATCAATACACGGTTGACGGAGCACAAAAGAAACTGTCGCTTGGGACATATCGACAAATCGGCAGTAGCGAAACATGTTTTTAAGGATGGGCATCACGAAATAAAATAAGGCGAAACAAGCGTGCTAGCGAGGACGTCGCATTATTATACACGTATGTATAGAGAGGCAATTGAAATCCACAAACATCAATACAATTTTAATCGTAAAGAAGAAGGATTAAAATGGGATAAGATATGGCGGTCGACGTTGAATCAATCACGTGACAATCGATTGCCTGCAATCGAGAGAACAGACGATAGCCAGAGATAGCTGCACATCGACGCCACGTGACGTGCGGTGGCGCCCTCTACGATATCCATATAAGCGGCGGCCCCAGTTCCTAGCAGCCAGTCGTTGACTCACCTCGGAAGATGTTCTCCGTAGTTGAGAACGAAACGTCAGGGAGATGAAGTTCTACAGATCGACCACGGCAACTTTGCCCGGAAGTGTTTATTGACGAAGACTAGAGAAGAGTTACAAATATGTAACCTAAATGATAAAAGACAACTACATAAAAACGAGTGGAAATATCATCTAGAGCGTATGAGTGAAAGAACACTACCAAAAGCCACAACGAGATACGAGCCAGTGAGAAGAAGAATTTTGGGAAGACTGAAGAAAAGATGGGAATAAATCCCATGAAGCCGAAAACGGTCACTAAGTCCCAATCCTTGTTGCGAAGAAGAAGAAGACTTCGATAATGTACAACAGCAGAGGGAGATAGTTGAAATAAAGTAGCCCTAGAACAAAGCAAGGTTGATTCGTGTAATTTGACTTCGCCACACTTCTCAGTGTAGAAACACATCGCTGTATTAAACGACACGGGCAATTCAAAAGCAAATAAGCAGAACAGCGCCATGAAATACATTACGAAAGATTTGAATGTGTCTGATAATTTTAATATTCTTATTACACCTAATTACATCACAGTATGTGTTAACAACCATAAAATGGAAGAATGCTTAGAATCGAAAACTAACAAAAAATATAATCTGTTAGAAATTTTAAATTTTTAGTATTTACCATTGCTTATGCTACGTTTCTGTGAAGTCCATCAAAAAAAGTTATTCTAACACAGCAAGGATGGATCTAAATTTGTATACATCGCTGCTAGAATTTCGTAAACACTATACTTCGATTCCCAAAACGAAAAAGGTATAAAGTTATACACCGAAACCACTTACACTTTTTTTTTTGAATAGCAATGCCCAAATATGACTGAAGTATACATCAAGAAAACTATAACGAAATTGTTTTCCGATATGCTCTAGACCATGAAGAGCCCTAACTTGTTCCAGGAACCTCGTGGTTTGAAATACCTAGCGTCGTGCATATGCTGTTCCCGCAAAATTACTCCCGTAATTAAACCTGCAGTTCTTGGTCAACATTTGGCATCATTTGTTGCTGGGTATCTTGCTGTTTGAGTTTTTGACCTTTTCTTCTCAGAATTCTGTTATCTCCTCTTCCGGAGTATTACCCCTACCCGCTTGCGTGCATTAGGCAGCCGTGCAGCCACATTTTCATCACAGAGAGCACGAAAGTGAAGTATGCGTAACAGGAACAATACGTCATGCGTCCCTTTATTACATTTCCTGGCAACGGCAGAGCAAAGAGGATCTCTTCTAGCTACATAATAGCAAGAAACAAGCGGAAGTATGTGACGCCGTATAACGCTCAGAAGCTGCGGAAACTGGTCGTAACTCACAGCAGAATGAAGATTTAATAAATTTACCAGGGCCCTCGCGTAATTGAATTTCTCAGATTAGCAGAAAATTGGGCTGAACTTGTCGAAAGAATAGTTTCATAGCCTCCTGGAGTGGCTCACCAGATTAAGTCTTGCATAATTACCAACCGCGGAGCGGTACACGTAAATCACGTAACTGGTTACGAAGAAATATCGCTCCTGCTGTATAGTTTTCACTTATTCTCTCCAAGTTACATTGGTCTTTGCAGTCCCTTGTAGTTTCACTATATTTTATAAAAATGATCAATGTGTAGGCCTCGTCAGTTCTACTATTTTAGAGGCTGAACGGAAAAACAGTGTAATCTTCTTTTTAATAGACTCACAGCTCAAGCTCATTCTGACAATAAAGAATGAGACACGCACGAGAGGACAGGCCACACAAAACACAACCACAAAGCGTATTCGCTGAGGTATGGCAGACAATGTGACATATTTTCAGGTGCACTCCAGAAATTTTTTAACGTTCATAGTTGCTGCACTATGACACCGAATTCTTCTTATTGGAACTACTTTTGTTCTGTTGCACTGGAAAGAACCATCGAAGACGCATTCAACGACGTGACACCTGTGGAACCTGATAAAATACCCTGGCGTGCAAAACTTAACGATGGAAGAAGCTTTTGGACGGTATGTCACTGCCAAGTAACATAGCGCGATGAAAACTGAACCATTCATAGAAAGAACTGCTACAGCATCCTACAGGAGGTAACTGAAATAAATGCGCAATGAGACGAACAGAAATGTGATTTTCGTCGAAGTCACCACGATTCGCGATAGTTCCCCAGATATTAAAAAAGACGGGATATCGTTTTTAATACGGTGTGCAAACTACACGGACAGCTACGTTTTCCCAAGCCTGCAACTAGTTTGGTAAGTAACTGTTGTGACAGAGTGTTCCATTCCTCCGACAGCACTGTTGACAATTGCTGGATGGTCGTTGGGGCATAATGACGCGCTGCAGTATGCATCCTCAATTGACTTTTAGTTCTGTCCACTGTACTATTAATTACACCTCTTTTCTGTTGTGGACGGTGATTGGAATCCTTATGCAAGTATCTGTCGATATGTGTAACCTTCCGAAAGACTTTATGGTTCAAGCTGCCATCACTCTGTCTCATAACGAAGACATCCAAGAAAGATATTGCATTGCCTTTCTCCATTTCCATGGTAAACTGGATTTTAGGATTTATGCTATTTAAATAACAAAAGAATTCCTCTAAAGCTTTTTTGCCATGGGTAACCCACTGAGTCCTACGATCGTCAATTTTTACATGGAAAAATTCGAATAATTAGCTCTAGAAAAAGCCAATAAGAAACCATGTCGATGGTATCGATACGTGGATGATACATCTGTGGTTTCATCACATGGAAAAAAAGCTTTGTGCGCCGGAATACCTGGACTCCGAGTTAAAACATCTAAAGCAGGCTTTTGAGAAGCATGGGCACTGTAGTAAGGGAGTAAATAGAGTTTTGCGACCGAATAACAGGAAGCCTAAGGACAACGATAGGACACAGTGGTTCAAATGGCTCTGAGCACTATGGGACTGCTGTGGTCATCAGTCCCCTAGAACTTAAAGTTACTTAAACCTAACTAACCTAAGGACATCACACACATCCATACCCGGGGCAGGATTCGAACCTGCGACCGTAGCGGTCGCGCGGTTCCAGACGCAGCGCCTAGAACCGCTCTGGCCGGCATAGGACACAGTGATGGAAGAACACGGTTTCTCTACCATTCATCAAAAAGTAACGATCAAATCGGCAAGATATTAAGGAAACATAACGTTCGACCGATTTTCAAACCACCTAAGAAAATAAGCCAAGCACTTCGTTCCGTTAAGGATAAACGTCCCGCTCTGTCTGCTACGTTCGACCGATTTTCAGACCAACTAAGAAAATAGGCCAAGCACTTCGTTCCGTTAAGGATAAACGTCCCCCTCTGTCTGCAAGTGGTGTATACAAGATTCCGTTTACGTGTGGTAGGTTCTACATTGGAACTACAAAGAGAAGTGCGAATACACGGCTAAAGGAACATAGAAGTCTTTGCCGACTAGGGAAAACAGACAAATCAGCCGTGGCAGAACATGCTTTTCAGTCGGCTGATCATGTAGTGAAATTTTCGGAAACTGAAGTTTTATGTACTATGACGAACTATTATCCACAGCTATATAGAGAAGCCATCGAAATATGTAAACATGGGGATAATTTTAATAGAAAAGAAGAAGCTATGAAACTCAGCGATATATGGACAGTGGCGCTACAGAAAAGATGAGAAGTTTTTATCTTTGACGTACTATGATCGATAGTTATATTTTATCCTTGACAAGGTTTGTCTCTGCTATCACGTGAAATCCAGGCCACGCCCACTTTCCACGGTATTTAGGCAGTTCTTCGACGTTCGACTCGTCAGTCGGCAAGACTCAGCACAACCAGGAGCACCTCCGAAGATGTCCAACGTAGCTTTGGACGAAACGTCAGGGATAGAAGAGTTCCATGGACCACGGCCACACAACACGTAAGAATTCTCGGCAGCTGGTCCTTTCTGTCCATGACTGCTGTCTGATCAACTACTACGAATCGGTTTAAGACAGTTTTATGAAATTTCCCGGAGCTTGTAAACAAAGAATATGCCCGTAACCTTCGAACTCGATATGGTGTTTGGAGCTGGACGGATGGGACATTCCGTTTCTCAAATCCTTAGGGAGTTCAATATCCCGAGATCCACAGTGTGCAGAGTGTGCCGAGAAGGCCAACTTTCAGGCATTACCTATCACCAGGAGCAACGCAGTGACCGACGGCCGTCGCATAACGACCGAGAGAAAAGGAATTTGCTTATAGTACTATGACATTACGGCGAAATTTGGCTTTAATGGGCTATGGCAGCACACGACCGACGCTACTGCCTTCGCTAACGGCACGAAATCGCCTGCTGGGCTCGTGAACATATCGGTTCGATCTTAGACGACTGGAAAACCGTGGCGTGGTCAAATGAGTCCAGATTTCAATTGGTAAGAGCTGTGAGAAGGGTTTGACTGTGGCGCAAACGCCACGGAGCCATGGACTCAAGTTGTCAAAATGACACTGTGCAAGCTGGCGGTGTCCCCATAATTGTGTGGGCTGTGTTTGCATGGAATAGTCTGGCTCCTCCTCTAGTCTAATTGAACCGATCATTGGCTGGTTATGTTCGACTATTTGCAGACCACATGCAACCAACCATGGACGTCGTGTACCCAAACAACAAGGAGTTTTTGTGGACGACAATGCTCCACGTCAGCAGGCCACAATTGTTCGTGATTGGTCTGAAGAACATTGTGGACAATTCGAGAGAATGATTTGGCCACCCAGATCGCCCGTCATGAATCATAGAACATTTATGGAACATCCGAGAGGTCATTTCGTGCACAAAATCGAGCACTGGCAATACTTTCGCAGTTATGGAGGGGTACAGAGGCAGCACGGCCTCTGCAGGGGACTTCCAACGGCTTTTTGAGTCCATGCCGTGTCGAGCTGCTGCGCTAAGCCGGGCAAAAAGAAATCTAATATGACATTAGGAGGTATCCCATGACTTTTGTCACCTCAGTGTAAACTTGGATTCCCAGAGTACACTACACTGTTACAAACATCAAGTACACAAGGTGTATAAGAAACATAATGAGACTGACAACACTGCGAGCAATCAGGCAACGCTGTGTTGTTCTGCTTGTGTCTACAGGTGTGTTCATCCCTTCCAGATGGTCAGTCCGAGTTTCAACTATGTATAGCCATCACATGATTTTTGAGAGCGCCATCAGTGAAGTTGTCTTGTTGTTATGTGTGCTAATATGGAATAGCGGAATTTAACGCAATATTATGCGTTATGCCATGAAGTATTATGTTACACTTGAGGAATTCGCGAGTGTTGCCTTTGAAAAGTTGTAACAGGCCTATGGGGAATATTCCTTATCAAGCGCACAAATTTTTCGCTGGCACAAATCATTTTTGCAAGGGCAAGAGCACGTTGAAGATGAGTCTCGCTCAGGGAGAGCTTCAACTCCATAAACCGACGAAAACGTCGAACGTGTGCGTGCTCTTATGAGATCAGACCGACGTTGAACAAAAGCATGACGGGTGAGCTGGTCAACTTACACTCTGTGTCACACAGCGAGTTCCATCACGGAATTTTTCAACTCAAAAAGCATTCGTGTTGTTCCACAGTACCTACTCACTCTATCTGAGCCCTTGTAACTTTTTTCTTCTCCAGAAATTGAAAAATGTCTTAAAACGACATCATTTTGGGACTCTGAAGAACATTCAAAAACTGGCCTGAGTGGTCGAGCGGTTCTAGGAGCTACAGTTTGGATCCGCGCGACCGCTACGGTTGTAGGTTCGAGTCCTGCCTCGGGCATGGATGTGTGTGATGTCCTTAGGTTAGTTAGGTTTAAGTAGTTATAAGTTCTAGGGGCCTGATGACCAAAGTAGTTAAGTCCCTTAGTGCTTAGAGCCATTTGTACCATTTTTTGAACATTCAAAAGAATATGACCGACATTTTAAAGGCCCTATTAGTTGAAGCCTTTCCGCACTGTTATCAAGACTGAGCACAATGACTCCGCCAGTGTACTGCCGAAGGGAACTACGTTGAAGGGGACGATATTGTTGTTTGAAAAAAATAAAGACTTTGGTGAATAAAAATGCAGTCTCATTACTTTTCTCATACACCTCCTTCGTCACAAAACCTGGCTGAAGATGCCACGCCTCTTCTGTCAGAATCCATTAAGTGCAGAATATTTCCAATCTGAGTGAATTTATATATGTTATTATCTGGCAGCTTACTTTTCTCCTTAAACTTGACTGAATTGATTCATGCAGTTCACTGATACTTCCACAGTTAGACTTACACCAATGCATACAATGAAATATGTAAATATACAACATCTATTACTGCCACTTGAGTGGTGATTATTGATGTGCAACTCTTAGTTACCTGTACGTCAGTGTGTGGATAAGTACTAATAATACGCTTTATGTAAATGCTATCAACAGAGTAAGAGTGAAGAAAACGTATATATTTGCTGAGATGCATTAACAGATTCATGTCAGAGGAATTCAGACCAATCGTAAGAATAAAAGCTAATCGGCACTTGGGCTGGAAGAATGCAGTAGTATAGTCTGTAACAGGAATTAAATGATTTTTAAAACTATTACCTGTATAATACGAGGTGCATTCAAGTTCTAAGGCCTCCGATTTTTTTTTCTCTGGACTGGAAAGAGATAGAAACATGCGCATTGTTTTAAAATGAGGCCGCATTCATTGTCAATACGTCCCAGAGATGGCAGCACCATACGGCAGATGGAATTTTACCGCCAGCAGCGAGAATGAGAACTGTTTTAAATACTTAAAATGGCCACGTTTTCCTTACTTGAACAGCACGCAATCATTCGTTTTCTGAATTTGCGTGGTGTGAAACCAATTAAAATTCATCGACAGTTGAAGGAGACAAGTGGTGATGGAGTTATGGATGTGTCGAAAGTGCGTTAGTGGGTGCGACAGTTTAATGAAGGCAGAACATCGTGTGACAACAAACCAAAACAACCTCGGGCTCACACAAGCCGGTCTGACGAAATGATCGAGAAAGTGGAGAGAATTGTTTTCGGGGATCGCCTAATGACTGTTGAACAGATCGCCTCCAGAGTTGGCATTTCTGTGGGTTCTGTGCACACAATCCTGCATGACGACCTGAAAATGCGAAAAGTGTCATCCAGGTGGGTGCCACGAATGCTGACAGACGACCACATGGCTGCCCATGTGGCATGTTGCCAAGCAATGTTGACGTGCAATGACAGCATGAATGGGACTTTCTTTTCGTCGGTTGTGACAATGGATGAGACGTGGATGCCATTTTTCAATCCAGAAACAAAGCGCCAGTCAGCTCATTGGAAGCACACAGATTCACCGCCACCAAAAAAATTTCGGGTAACCGCCAGTGCTGAAAAAATGATGGTGTCCATGTCCTGGGACAGCGAGGGCGTAATCCTTACCCATTGCGTTCCAAAGGGCACTACGGTAACAGGTTCATTCTAAGAAAATGTTTTGAAGAACAAATTCCTTCCTGCACTGCAACAAAAACGTCCGGGAAGGGCTGCGCGTGTGCTGTTTCACCAAGACAAAGCACCCGCACATCGAGCTAACGTTACGCAACAGTTTCTTCGTGATAACAACTTTGAAGTGATTCCTCATGCTCCCTACTCACCTGACCTGGCTCCTAGTGACTTTTGGCTTTTTCCAACAATGAAAGACACTCTCTGTGGCCGCACATTCACCAGCCGTGCTACTATTACCTCAGCGATTTTCCAGTGGTCAAAACAGACTCCTAAAGAAGCCTTCGCCGCTGCCATGGAATCATGGCGTCAGCGTTGTGAAAAATGTGTACGTCTGCAGGGCGATTACGTCGAGAAGTAACGCCAGTTTCATCGATTTCGGGTGAGCAGTTAATTAGAAAAAAAAAATCGGAGGCCTTAGAACTTGAATGCACCTCTTATAAAGGATAAACTACCTCTGTATGCAATGTTAATTTGAAGTAGCTGACAGCTGAGCTTGCAAAGGTACCCCTATGTTATGTTGCACAACAACTTTGTTTAAAACTCGGAAATTCTGGTGAATTAATATCGCTATCACCTTCAAGAATAAGATAACTATATCATTGTTTAGTACTCTTTTGTTTGATATTGTTGTTGTTGTTGTGGTCTTCAGTCCTGAGACTGGTTTGATGCAGCTCTCCATGCTACTCTATCCTGTGCAAGCTTCTTCATCTCCCAGTATCTACTGCAACCTACATCCTTCTGAATCTGCTTAGTGTATTCATCTCTTGGTCTCCCTCTACGATTTTTACCCTCCACACTGCCCTCCAATGCTAAATTTGTGATCCCTTGATGCCTCAAAACATATCCTACCAACCGATCCCTTCTTCTAGTCAAGTTGTGCCACAAACTTCTCTTCTCCCCAATCCTATTCAATACCTCCTCATTAGTTACGTGATCTACCCACCTTATCTTCAGCATTCTTCTGTAGCACCACATTTCGAAAGCTTCTATTCTCTTCTTGTCCAAACTAGTTATCGTCCATGTTTCACTTCCATACATGGCTACACTCCATACAAATACTTTCAGAAACGACTTCCTGACACTTAAATCTATACTCGATGTTAACAAATTCCTCTTCTTGAGAAACGCTTTCCTTGCCATTGCCAGTCTACATTTTATATCCTCTCTACTTCGACCATCATCGGTTATTTTACTCCCTAAATAGCAAAACTCCTTTACTACTTTAAGTGTCTCATTTCCTAATCTAATTCCCTCAGCATCACCCGACTTAATTTGACTACATTCCATTATCCTCGTTTTGCTTTTGTTGATGTTCATCTTATATCCTCCTTTCAAGACACTGTCCATTCCGTTCAACTGCTCTTCCAAGTCCTTTGCTGTCTCTGACAGAATTACAATGTCATCGGCGAACCTCAAAGTTTTTACTTCTTCTCCATGAATTTTAATACCTACTCCGAATTTTTCTTTTGTTTCCTTTACTGCTTGCTCAATATACAGATTGAATAACATCGGGGAAAGGCTACAACCCTGTCTTACTCCTTTCCCAACCACTGCTTCCCTTTCATGCCCCTCGACTCTTATAACTGCCATCTGGTTTCTGTACAAACTGTAAATAGCCTTTCGTTCCCTGTATTTTACCCCTGCCACCTTCAGAATTTGAAAGAGAGTATTCCAGTTAACATTGTCAAAAGCTTTCTCTAAGTCTACAAATGCTAGAAACGTAGGTTTGCCTTTTCTTAATCTTTCTTCTAAGATAAGTCGTAAGGTCAGTATTGCCTCACGTGTTCCAACATTTCTACGGAATCCAAACTGATCTTCCCCGAGGTCGGCTTCTACCAGTTTTTCCATTCGTCTGTAAAGAATTCGCGTTAGTATTTTGCAGCTGTGACTTATTAAACTGATAGTTCGGTAATTTTCACATCTGTCAACACCTGCTTTCTTTGGGATTGGAATTATTATATTCTTCTTGAAGTCTGAGGGTATTTCGCCTGTCTCATACATCGTGCTCACCAGATGGTAGAGTTTTGTCATGACTGGCTCTCCTGAGGACATCAGTAGTTCAAATGGAATGTTGTCTACTCCCGGGGCCTTGTTTCGACACAGGTCTTTCAGTGCTCTGTCAAACTCTTCACGCAGTATCTTATCTCCCATTTCGTCTTCATCTACATCCTCTTCCATTTCCATAATATTGTCCTCAAGTACATCGCCCTTGTATAAACCCTCTATATACTCCTTCCACCTTTCTGCCTTCCCTTCTTTGCTTAGAACTGGGTTTCCATCTGAGCTCTTGATATTCATACAAGTGGTTCTCTTCTCTCCAAAGGTCTCTTTAATTTTCCTGTAGGCACTATCTATCTTACCCCTAGTGAGACAAGCCTCTACATCCTTACATTTGTCCTCTAGCCATCCCTGCTTAGCCATTTTGCACTTCCTGTCGATATCATTTTTGAGACGTCTGTATTCCTTTTTGCCTGCTTCATTTACTGCATTTTTGTATTTTCTCCTTTCATCAATTAAATTCAATATTTCTTCTGTTACCCAAGGATTTCTATTAGCCCTCGTCTTTTTACCTACTTGATCCTCTGCTGCCTTCACTACTTCATCCCTCAGAGCTACCCATTCTTCTTCTACTGTATTTCTTTCCCCCATTCCTGTCAATTGTTCCCTTATGCTCTCCCTGAAACTCTCTACAACCTCTGGTTCTTTCAGTTTATCCAGGTCCCATCTCCTTAAATTCCCACCTTTTTGCAGTTTCTTCAGTTTCAATATGCAGTTCATAACCAATAGATTGTGGTCAGAATCCACATCTGCCCCAGGAAATGTCTTACAATTTAATACCTGGTTCCTAAATCTCTGTCTTACCATTATATAATCTATCTGATACCTACTAGTATCTCCAGGATTCTTCCAGGTATACAACCTTCTTTTATGATTCTTGAACCAAGTGTTGGCTATGATTAAGTTATGCTCTGTGCAAAATTCTACAAGGCGGCTTCCTCTTTCATTCCTTCCCCCCAATCCATATTCACCTACTATGTTTCCTTCTCTCCCTTTTCCTACTGACGAATTCCAGTCACCCATGACTATTAAATTTTCGTCTCCTTTCACTACCTGAATAATTTCTTTTATCTCGTCATACATTTCATCTATTTCTTCATCATCTGCAGAGGTAGTTGGCATATAAACTTGTACTACTGTAGTAGGCATGGGCTTTGTGTCTATCTTGGCCACAATAATGCGTTCACTATGCTGTTTGTAGTAGCTAACCCGCACTCCTATTTTTTTATTCATTATTAAACCTACTCCTGCATTACCCCTATTTGATTTTGTATTTATAACCCTGTAATCACCCGACCAAAAGTCTTGTTCCTCCTGCCACCGAACTTCACTAATTCCCACTATATCTAACTTTAACCTATCCATTTCCCTTTTTAAATTTTCTAACCTACCTGCCCGATTAAGGGATCTGACATTCCACGCTCCGATCCGTAGAACGCCAGTTTTCTTTCTCCTGATAACGACGTCCTCCTGAGTAGTCCCCGCCCGGAGATCCGAATGGGGGACTATTTTACCTCCGGAATATTTTACCCAAGAGGACGCCATCATCATTTAATCATACAGTAGAGCTGCATGTCCTCGGGAAAAATTACGGCTGTAGTTTCCCCTTGCTTTCAGCCGTTCGCAGTACCAGCACAGCAAGGCCGTTTTGGTTAATGTTACAAGGCCAGATCAGTCAATCATCCAGACTGTTGCCCCTGCAACTACTGAAAAGGCTACTGCCCCTCTTCAGGAACCACATGTTTGTTTGGCCTCTCAACAGATACCCCTCCGTTGTGGTTGCACCTACGGTACGGCCATCTGTATCGCTGAGGCACGCAAGTCTCCCCACCAGCGGCTAGGTCCATGGTTCATGGGGGGTGTTTGATATTACGTAAACAGATTTGTTTTTGTATGACGAAGCAGTAAAAATGGCTGCGTATTGTCGATAGCAGAACTCAGAGATGTCACCTCACGTACTTCCTACCTCGTGGTGTGTAGTCCCTGGAGTCGACGCTCTGCTGTTCCTGGACTATCGCTGAGCTACTGCTAAAATGGCGTAGGCAGTTTGTCGATTTCAAAAGTAGTCATCAAAACCGAAAATAAAAACTTTGCGACGGCTCTTACGTGTCGCGCTTTGAATAACACCATAAACAAATTTTTAGATGCTTAGGAGCGGAATGGCCAGATGTCGGAGTAAAGGTCACCAGACACAGATATTCATTTCTGCAAATGGATGACTGCTGGATAGTATTTCTTTATGGCAGGTCGTCTGTTTAATACTCGGCTCAAATGAACGAATTGAAACTGGGCCCTTACACGTTTAGAATACAGTTTAAAATAAACAATCCATAGTTCTACTTACATAGAGCCATCATTCTTCTTCCACTTGAAGAACAATAGAACAATAAAATTCCTGTCTCTCTTTTGGCCACAATGGTCACGTAAATTGTTCGTTTTGTTGTTTGAGTGAGCTATACTCTCGCAACCAGATGGCTATTGATTGTGCAAGGTGTCGCCCCTCCTAGTGCCTTCTTCCTTCCACCGACTTCTGCGATGGAGCTTCTTACTCGGGATTTCTTCTCCTACGGTTTCCCACTCAAGCGCGGCCTCTTTTGCTCGATTTACGATCCAATTGTTCCTCTTAAGAGTATGACAAATAGTAGTGGACAGAATGCAGCAACTGCCTTCTAAAACGTTCCACATTCAATTCATATTTTTTTCCTAAATAATGACGTTGTCAAACTCGGAACGGCTATCTCTGTCTCCTTCTGAATTCCTGCTCATTCAGTCTCGAACAGTTCTTTTCTTCACAATCCAACTACACTTCTCCTGATTTAAACCGTACTTTCGTCCGAACGTCTCCGAACTTCCAAGAAAATGCCCGAAACTTTTCCACGTATCATTTGTCTCTTTCTCTCGCTGGTAAAAAATTAACACATAGATTACACCCTGCCGGGTTGAGCTTCTAAAAGTACAAAGAGAAAATATAAAAATTACATTGAGATAATATTACAACGCAAATAACAATATCAATTTACATAACAATTTTTCGTTACATTTTCATACAAAAGATCTCAAAATGACTCAATAACGTCCAAGAAAATGAAGAGAGATATGTATAACTTTACATTGCTTTCTAAACGATATTGACTTCGTAAAAACCTGTCACCAGGATACTAAAGGAAGGCTAAAGTGTGTCGATCACAGTATGACTGTAGTAAAGAAGAAGATGGAGAATACTTTCTGTTATCCAAAGGAACAGCCGATCTGGTATGATGATAGGTATTTGACATGTGAGAAGAGTAGGCTACTGAGGACACGGGTGTCTAAAAAATCGATAATTAAACAGAGAGTATGCGCAGATCTGCTCGCACCTAACCGGAGAATAGGATGGTCTGATGTGAAAACACAACCGAATGTGACACACATGTCCCACATGAGCGTTCATCGCTACCTCGAGCTATCTGGAGTTTTCACTACTTGTGCCGTGTTGAGCTACGTCACAATAGTAATGGTTTGGTAGGACTAATTACTGGATTAATTTTTGTTTAATTTGAGATGGAAACATCCTTCTAAGTCTTTGGATTGCAGTGAAGCAGGACAGAGATTTCCTGCATGTTGTTACAATTTGCTCTTACCAATTTAGATGTATATCCAGGATTACGCCAAGGTATCTAACTTGTTTGCAGCGTCACATGAATAATAGTGAGAAGTATTGTAGGAACTGATTCACATAAATTTGTTTTTCTTGGTAGGTAGGGAAGACGTTTGTGGGACATCTCCTGAAGGCGGGCAAGGAGTGCGGGGGGTGGGGGCTGTTACCTTGTTATTGTTTTATCAAATGCCACACACATTATGCCAGAGAACCAGTCTTCTATAGTTCTTTCTAATGCTAAAGAAAGATTATGTAATTCCATTTTAAAATATACGGTATCATAATTAGGGAACTACAAACGTTTAAAATTACTTGCGTACTCCAGAAAATTTGACACATTGTCCTCCACAACTTAGCGAAAACAACATCCCAGTATTTATTTTTCAATAAATGATGTATACACTAACCAGTCAATCGGTTGCATAAAGTTTATTGTAATAAGCCTTGACTAGATTTCAATACCATTACGTCTATCTTCTTCAGAAGGGATAAAATCACCTAAAAAGTTAAAAGCATATTACAAAATAAATGTCTAAAATAACCACGACCTTACAATATTGAATTGATGTATGTGGAATAGAAAAGATGCTGACATCAGGTTAAAATTATAAGCATACATTTTAAGCTAAAATGCTCTAGTCAAACGGTAGAAATCACAGATTAAGTCTTCCACGGAGAACAGCGAAAATTAGTTCATTGGTACAGCTTGTTATGAGAACAGACACTGCACTAGTTACACTGCCAACTAAATGTAGCGTAAAGAGCGCCACCTGCTAGGCCCTAGAACCTGATGAACGCTCAACGCCATGAAATACGTAAATGGAGCACTAATACATCAGTATGATATACATTTAAATGTTTTAAATAAAACATACTGTACGTGGTGTAGGACATTATACGAGAGAATACAAATGAATAAAATAGTTTTAAAAAATGACTATCACAATACAACACAAAATGAATGAAATGGTTAATTACAAAACTACGTGCTGATAAGAAATAATAGAGAACGTACTATAGCGGGTCTTTTAAAAGATATTACAGTTTTCAAAGAAGAAAAATACATTTATGTAAATCCTGCAGAACCAGACTACAGTGCCCTCTGGCGTGGTATCGGTAAGGAAATGCAGAATTCGCTGCATAAATGGAAAAACAACGTTTCAGAAATGGAAGCGAAAAGTAACGTGAGCCAAAACATCATGTAGTTGCAAGCAAAGGCTTAAAAGATTTAAAGAAAGTTCGTTTCTCAACCGTAGTTGTTCGTTTAACATTGAGGCCATCGTTACTGACCATACGTCTAAAGAACTCAACTTCTTCCAAGACATCATGTTTCCATCCTTTCTTCTGTCTGTGTAGTATCGTCATTTCGTCTACACATTTTGCACTGTGTCCTGATATTAATATGAGTAAAGGCTCCACGAAATGCTCCACGAACTTACATTTCTACCCTTCCTCTCTGACATGTGCTCCTTGAATCTTATGTTAAGGGCCTACCTGTCAGTCCGATATACAACACCGGACACGTACCGCAAGCATTTTTCTAAATTCCTGGGTTATATAGAGGTTCGTTCGAACTTTTCAGATTATGGATTACATTTTTTGTAATCTGCACACTTTAGGCAGCTGCGTGACTGAATGCCGGTCGACAACTAGACCTGTGAGATGTATGGACTCTACAGGGTGGTTATAAATAACTTTCGCTACTTGAGATAGCTCCGATGGCAAACTAGTTATCTCAGGACAACGAAAGTTTGTGGAAACATTTGTGAGGGCGTCTGGAAGAGAAATAACAGATAACAGCTGAAAGAAACATGTTTGACTTTGCACATGAGAGCGTAACATTTGTTAACTGCGTAGCATATTTACGTTTCAGATCACAAGTGTTACTCAATGTGACAACCATCTGCATACACGACAGCCTGGAATAACACTGGACATACCATTTGACAACTGGTCGCAGCATTTTTTGAAGGGTGGACCGTGGAATGTTCAGCTGCCGTGCACTGCTTGAAGATCGCGTATTGCGTCCAGCATTCTCAAGAATGGTAACAGTAAATTCTTCATCAGTTTGTAGCGCAATTGGCCGGCCTCTGCCAGGAGAAATTTCCAAATCGGCAGTTAATTCATCTTTTTCAGCCCATTTGCGCAAAGAGGACCTCTTCGTATTCCTTTAACGAGTGGATACTCGCAAATAGCAGCAAGACTATTGTGGTTGTTGTGACAAAATAGCGTTATGAGTAAGGCCTTGCTCGCATTATCCGGACTCATGTTGACGGTCTGCAACTGTAATGCATGCTGATGCTCGTGTTTCAACCCTACGTCGCCGTACCAGCGCCGAAACCTAACCGCAAGTCATGACACTAACACCACTAACAATGCAAATCCTGCAAGCCACAATCTGAACATCATACCTGTAAAGATGGATACCCATCCGGTAAATGGTTTTTCGTCTACACTGGCTCAAGTAGCGAAAGTTTAATTATTACCACCCTGTGAAATCGCGTAGCAGATCACCTATATGGGGAGGGGGGGGGGGGGGGAGGAGTGGTGGCCGCCCTAGGATTGGTTCAAATGGCTCTGAGCACTATGGGACTTAACTACGGAGGTCATCAGTCCCCTAGAACTTAGAACTACTTAAACCTGACTAACCTAAGGACATCGCACGCATCCATGCCCGAGGCAGGATTCGAACCTGCGACCGTAGCGGCCGCGCGGTTCCAGACTGTAGCGCCTAGAAACGCTCGGCCACTTCGGCGGGCCGCCCTAGGATTGGAGGCATCTCAGGCTCAAACACAAGAGACTCATTATTCGTCCTTTTTTTCGCAGACTGCTGCAGCCATTTCTACAGATTTAATATCCGGTATGTTCAGTGAAAGTTGTCCACGGGTAGCACATGCAACGGCGATCGATAAATGCTGCGACAACACAGGTCGTTGCGAGATGAAATATATAGGGTCTGGGGAGGAGGGGAGCGGGATGTGGAGGGGGAGGGGGCGAAGCCACATCTGTAGTTGGGGATGTCGAGAAGCGCACCCGATATTGCTAAAGTTCAGCATTACCCGGCAGCACTGTGAGGCTATGTAGGCGTTGCGTGATAGCAATGCTTACCCCTATCTCACAGCTCCTACGTAGCCTCGTGGTGCCTAACTGCACTAACTTCCTAAACTGAAATAACTTATGTGGTGTCACCGCCAGACATCACACTTGCTAGGTGGTAGCCTTTAAATCGGCCGCGGTCCGTTAGTATACGTCGGAACCGCGTGTCGCCACTGTCAGTGATTGCAGACCGAGCGCCGCCACACGGCAGGTCTAGTCTAGAGAGACTCCCTAGCACTCGCCCCAGTTGTACAGCCGACTTTGCCAGCGGTGGTTCACTGCCTACATACGCTCTCATTTGCAGAGACGACAGTTTAGCATAGCCTTCAACTACGTCATTTGCTACGACCTAGCAAGGCGCCATATTCAGTTACTATTGATATTGATATTGTGAATCATGTACCGTCAAGAGCGACGTTCATCATTAATGGATTAAAGTTAAGTATCAAACTAATTACGTTCACTTTCTGAAATCTAATTCCTTGTCATGTTCCAGACCTCACGCCAGTATAGTTCTTCCCTCCTGACGCTAGCCTGCGTGAGCTAAAACACGTGCATTTCGGCCTCAAGTAGTAACACGGTGTTGGCTCTTCTGCCAGCACAACAACTTACAGCACTCTGGCTATGATTATGAAGTGCTTTCGTCAACAATAGGCAGATTTGGCCTATCACGTTTAATTTCATTATTAGGCTATGTAAAACCACATTTTCATGTGCATTTACTGTTCTCTTTAAAACAAAATTTCGAATAAACTTACAGGCGAATTTAATTCCATTCAGGTCCTTCTCCTTGTTTCTTGTAAACGATTTTGGGGCACTAAGCAGGCGGTACGACGTCGTATGTGCCCGGTTCTCAGTAATAATAGACCTCATGACATTGCGGTACAGCCTCCAGGCGCCGTCTCTCGTTTTGTATCTTTTGAAGTCTAACAGATCTATGCAAAAAAAATTACATTCACTTCTTATAGAGCGCATAGACACTATCATTAACAAAATCACATGTCGCCACATGCGCCGCACTAATACCCGCGGTAATCATGATTGTGATTCTCGCAATCTGAAGAATTCATTTTGTGCCTATCTAACGTGTACTGACGTTCATTATAAAGCATCTGCCGGTACCTTGAAGCATCATAATTATGGTTTTCTTTTTTATCCTGTATGACTAATCGTGAGTAGACAGTGATATTTCATTGAACAGGAAACAATACTGCTATGACGAGGAAAGAATTCGCGTAGCGTGTGGAGTTGAACCGTAATAACTTTGATTTAATTTTTCCATCCATATGTAAAAGGGAGAATGTCATTTTTTGTCACTTGTTTCATTCTTCTCTTGTTAGCTCCTCTTATGGTCTCTTTGGCCAAATCTTCTATAATAAATAACGATAAATAAAATTGATCGTATTCTGTTTCTTCATTTTAGTATCAACGTTACGCTTCAACAGCTCAGCTCATGATCAAACGGTTCGTTTTTGTGGTCAGATTTAGCCGGCTTGGTGGAACAGTTCTGCCGCCAATGTGGCCATCTCATTGAAGTAATTACCACTCACATTAAACTTTGTGGCAGATTAAAACTGTGTACCGGACGGAGACTCGAACTCGGGAACTTTGCCTTTCTCCGGCAAGTGCTCTACCATCTAAGCTACCCAAGCACGACTCACGCTCCCCCTCACAGCCTCACCTCTACCAGTACCTCGTCTCCTACCTCCCAAACTTGACAGAAGGTCTCCTGCGAACCTTGCAGAACTAGCACTCCTGGAAGAAAGGATATTGCGGACACGTGGCTTAGCCACAGGCTGGGGGATGTTTCCAGAATGAAATTTTCACTCTGCAGCGGAGTGTCCGCAGATATGAAACTTCCTGGCAAATTAAAAGGTCGCGAGTTCGAGCATCGGTCTGTGTTCATATCACTGCACACTCCGCTGGAGAGTGAAAATTTCATTCTGGAAACAACCTCGTGCTGTGGCTACGTCATGTCTGCAACATTCTTTCTTCCAGGAGTGCTAGTTCTACAAGGTTCGCAGGATAGCTTCTGTGAAGTTTGGAAGGTAGGAGACGAGGTACTGGTAGGGCTCGTCAGTCGTGCTTGGATAAGTCAGACAGTAGAGTGCTTGCCCGAGAAAGGCGAAAGTCCCTAGTTCGAGTCTCGGTCAGGCACACAGTTTTAATCTGCCACGAAGTTTCACACCAGCGCACACTCCACTGTACAGTGAAAATTTCAGTCTGGAACGACTCATATTTATTGCATTGAACCTGCTTGTTTTATCTTGACGAAATCAGATTCGCCAGTGCGAACACAAATTGATGCACTTATAATTTTAAATTCCATCTTAACAAAACTTTTAACCAAGCCAGGTAATTCCAAAAGTAAATATTTCATGCTGTTATTTCTCAGTTGTAGAGAGAGGGAACGATATTTTATTCTATATCATTTGTAACGAACACCTTCAACATAGTTTCCTCTGTCTCCGACATGTTTCATGTGATCTGAAACCACGACTCGCAAATGACTTTGGCATTATTTAATCTGAAACATTTTTCGTATTTTCTTCTCTGCTCATATCGAATGTTGTGTACGTCGTCTCACCTGTTCTTCACTTTGAATAAGTTTCATCACATACGATATGTAATATTGTCAGCCCTTATTATTTACTCACTGGCCTCTAACGGATCTATGAAATCAGGCACACTAGTATAAATAATATGCTGCTGCGCGTGCGCGTGCTGCAGCGGCGTGCGAACAGTGGCATTGGTGGCTGAGGTCGTGCGTTTGCTAAGTATTTTTGCATTACCGTGTGCCTTGCAAGTTCCCAAAACAAAATATCGGACTTTAGTAATAAAACTGCCGTGGAGATTGACTTAGGCTAGGACTTTATAACTTTTCATCAGATTGCACACAAATCTTTGCCATTTGGCAGCTGCTTACATCATTGTTAAAACTACTAAAATGAGAAAAAGACATAGAGATTGATAAAATATACACTACTGGCCATTAAAATTGCTACACCAAGACGAAATGCAGATGATAAACGGGTATTTATTGGACAAATATATTATACTACAACTGACATGTGATTACATTTTCACGCAGTTTGGGTGCATAGATCCTGAGAAATCAGTACAAAGAACAACCACCTCTGGCCGTAATAACGGCCTTGATACGCCTGGGCATTGAGTCATACAGAGCTTGGATGGGTTGTACAGGTACAGCTGCCCATGCAGCTTCAACACGATACCGCAGTTCATCAAGAGTAGTGACTGGCGTATTGTGACGAGCCAGTTGTTCGGCCACCATTGACCAGACGTTTTCAATTGGTGAGAGATCTGGAGGATGTGCTGGCCAGGGGAACAGTCGAACATTTTCTGTATCCAGAAAGGCCCGTGCAGGACCTGCAACATGCGGTCGTGCATTATCCTGCTGAAATGTAGGGTTTCGCAGGGATCGAATAAAGTGTAGAGCCAAGGGTCGTAATACATCTGAAATGTAATGTCCACTGTTCAAAGTGCCGTCAGCGCGAACAAGAGGTAACAGAGACGTGTAACCAATGGCACCCTATACCATCACGCCGGGTAATACGCCAGTATGGCGATGACGAATACACACTTCCAATGTGCGTTCACCGCGATGTCGCCAGACACGGATGCGACTATCATGATGCTGTAAACGGAACCTGGATTCAACCGAAAAAATGACGTTTTGCCATTCGTGCACTCAGGTTCGTCGTTGAGTACACCATCGCAGGCGCTCCTGTCTGTGATGCAGCGTCAAGGGTAACCGCAGCCATGGTCTCCTAGCTGATAGTCCATGCTGCTGCAAACGTTGTCGAACTGTTCGTGCGGTTGGTTGTTGTCTTGCAAACGTCTCCATCTGTTGACTCAGGGATCGAGACGTGGCTGCACAATCCGTTACAGCCATGCGGATAATATGCCTGTCATCTCGACTGCTAGTGATACGAGGCCGTTGGGATCCAGCACGGCGTTCCGTATTAGCCTCCTGAACCCACCGATTCCATATTCTGCTAATAATCATTGGATCTCGACCAATGCGAGCAGCAATGTCGCGATACGATAAACCGCAATCGCTATAGGCTACAATCCGACCTTTATCAAAGTCGGAAACGTGATGGCAATTATTTCTCCTCCCTACACGAGGCATCACAACGTTTCACCAGGCAACGCCAGTCAACTGTTGTTTGTGTATGAGAAATCGGCTGGAAACTTCCCTCGTGTCAGCATGTTGTAGCTGTCGCCACCGGCGCCAAGCTTGCGTGAATGAAAAGCTAATCATTTGCATGTCTCACCATCTTCTTCCTGTAGGCTAAATTTCGCATCTGTAGCACATCATCTTAGTGGTGTAGCAATTTTAATGACCAGTAGTATACATTCAAGAAATCACATATGCCCACAAGTATAGACACTTACATATAAATAATAATTGTTGCTTGAAAGTATATCAATATAAATGAGTACGTCGATGCGCCACTTTGAATCTGTATATCTTCAGTATGTAACAAAATGTCTGGAGTTACGGAGCTATGGCAAAATGCGTCCGTACAGGAAGAGATTATCTCACCACTCTTAAGTAGCGCGAGAGAAGCCAGAGCTGAAGTATAATATTAAAACATTTTCTGTTTTTTACCCCAACTACGTATTGTTTATCGATAGCGCTTCACATCATGTCTTTGACAGCGCGAAAAAATCATATTATCGCTTTCGCGTGCAGATGAGCCTGTAAACCGGGCTTCAAACACTTTACGGCCACCGTGCTTTGATCTTCATGTGGTACCCTCAACAAGTCCTCGCCCGTTTTCTTCCCATCATTCACCAGTTGAGTTACGCTGCTGCCTATGATGAACTTGTGATTAATAGGAAGCTACCGTAACGCTGTAGATTCCCCGTATCGTCTCTGCTTTGAAGTTAGAAAACACTCGGAAGACTTGCCATAAATCAATGAAGTGACTGAGTTACGGAATCTGACTTAGTTGCAAAACGTTCAGCAAGCAAAGGTAATTAATCAACCAAGCGTGGACACAACGGCTATGGCTCTCTCTCACGCTCTCTTTCTCTCTCTCTCTCTCTCTCTCTCTCTCTCTCACACACACACACACACACACACACACACACACACACTTATCAGTATGCTCCGCTTCTCTCTTTCAGATATCAAAGGATTTTCGTTAGTAACCGCTGATGAATACTAATTAGGTTTTCCAGGCTCGTGCCGATAATTTGTAACAGTTTTGTTTTTGTTTCCTAAAAACTTTAGCAATTCGACTTAAGACTTTACTTCCAGTATTTGCCACGATTCCCGATCCACGTTATGGATCGACTTCCCAAAAGAGCTTATTTTTTCTGTTGGACTGCATTAACTTATTCGTTCTGGAGCGAAACGTCGACAAGAAATATCTTTTCTGGGATAGTTCATCTGATCTCTGTGGGTCTTCGATTGGCGCGACGGCTGCTCTCCCGTTTATACCTCCTGGGAAGTTTTCCTTTTGCGAACCAGTAGAGTGCATAATCTACCACGGAGATTCATTTTAAAGACTTTCCTCCTCGTGGTGGAAGATTACATTTTCGGACGAATCTCAGGTTGCCGTCGGAGTCATTTTCTCGCATCCTCTCATAGAAGTATGAAGTCATCCTCTCACGGGATGTGAAAAGGCACGTGGACGAGGAGCTGGTAACGTCACAGCGTGCAATTCCACGTTCCACTACACTGCGGAGAGTGACAAAAAAGAACGTGGCACGTCAGATTTTTGCCTCGTGGAGAGGAACTTGGCGAATGAGGTGTGACATCATTGTGCGTCACAAGCGGAACTTAGCAGCCGCCATATTGCACTGCGTTAAACATCGTCTTTTTTTTTTTCTTCCGTGCAGTACGTGATGTGAATATAAGCTAGTTCAAAGCATCAAAAAATTAAGGATCTCTCGAAAACGCGTCGTTTTGACTACGATTTGTTGTAATAAAATGACAGGAAACTACATATCGGTAGGTAGAGACTTCCTGTACTTGATGTTTCTAGCGTCATAACTTGTGTGTTACGAAAGTATACCGCTTCAACGCTACGACATAATGATACATCAAAAGCGAGTCTTTTTGGTACAGTTTGCATATTAAATATCAAATAACGACGTTTGTGTATGCAATCTTCAGACATTCTGGACTGGACTGGTTGCAGTGTCGAATCTATAGCGTAGCAGATTTCATTTTCGTCAGCTCTCTAATGATGCTGCTGCGCCGTCGTCCACGCGCCTTACCAGGCTGTTGCTGGAGGCTCTTTGCACCACAGTCTCGCTCAGCCCCTAATGCAGCTTTCGATCGTCCCGCCGACCTTCTTTTACTTCCACCATTTTTTCCTCGAATTGAGCTATGTGCGTAACGCGATACTGCCAGCGACTGATGCCCACGAAGGCGATCAAAGGCTTTCTTCAGGAGAACAAGTCATCGAACGTGGTTGAGGGGAAACATCTCCACGTGGCCGGGCGTGCCACCTGGCAATCGATGTGCGTTTCTTATATTGCCATTGACGTCCAGTCTGCATGGTATCTTAAGGTCAATGGGAACGAAGTATGCCGGTCACGCCTTCACGGATTTCACCTTGCGGACACCCCGTTGCGTGTCACCTATGATGTTCTGGCCGGGGACGAACATCACCTGGTGCACGGATCGGCGGCAGGTGTGTGGTTCTCGTGGGACAGATGCTGGCCTTAATTACCCCTACGACTCCTCATCTGCTCCTCCTTCAGAACTCGGGGTACTTCCCACAAACGAAGACGAACTCCGTGAAGTGGATTTCTGGTCACGCAGTTCACTATTTGTTTGCTGATGGCGAGAAAACTCCTTTATTTTTCACATTTCCTTAATGAACAACATTGTGCAGTTGTCCATAATCCCAAATACCTATAATTTGTCTCAATTTTTCTTTGTAGTGGTTTTTTTAACCCACTCCGGAGTTGATCCACTGAGGAGTTGATCCACGCTTTTTTCACTCTTAGTGCTGGTTTTTCTCCAGTCATTGGACAGTTCTTCTCCGGAAAAACGATGTGTCGATAGTCCCACCGGATGTGACGACTTGCCACTCCTCTTCCACGCGACGTCGATTTCCTGTTGTTCTAAGTGGTATTTGAAGGTAAATGAATAAATAAATAATAAAATAAATAAAGGAAAAATAAAAATAAACACGAACCAAGATCCACGTTCCCTACATTTTTTTTTTGCTTCCAGGGGAAGGGAACGGGACATGGTGGCCAGGCCTTGGAATGCAGCCCCTGCCCACTCTGCCACCACCCCTCCATTTGGGCGCCAGGAAGCTTCCTTGGGAAAGAAAAAAATAAGAAATAAACTGATTGCGTCGTGATCCCTGAGCTGTGAAGAGAAAGATGGCAGGTTCAAGTCCACCTGCTTCCGTTTTTTTAAATCTTTTGTTTGCTAAAAGGTCCTAGGTTTCTCTTATTCATTTAACAGAAATACGATCGTCCCGCGTGTCGACGACGCTGGCTATCGTGAGGTCGGATGCCACATCCGCATCCACGTCAACGGTACCTTCCTCGTCCCTTGTGAGGAGGGTTTTAGTCCTTTAACAGGAGAATCCTATACTCTAGTTCAGTTCGGACTAAGTCACGGAGAAATATGGATTAAAATGTATGGCACTGCATGCTGACTTGGATCGGCAATATAAGATTCCTCTCAAAAGCCGAAATTTGATTTCAGTACCCAATTTCCATGACTCACGAAGATTCATTCACCCTCACTCTCCTGCAAATGAGCTCAGACTATTGTTAAGCCTTTTGTACCCACGTGGTGGTTGGAGTATAGTACATATATTTACAACAATCCATTCGTCAGTGAGAAAATCGGATGTATCGCAACATGACTATGCTAAGAAATGTGTACTAATACAAAAAATAATGCCCGAAGAATTATTCTATGAAGTAATTTACATTGGAATTGTGGTGTAGACCACGAGCTTTTTTTTTTTTGTGAAATGTTTCAACTTCAGTCGCATTCGGGTGAGCTATTCAGCGAATATGGAATGGTCCACTGTAAATTAAGAAGAATTTATCAACCTTGTTCTTTGGTTTGCATGATGTCGGTGAGAGCGAAATAAAACCTTTTGGCCTATTTTGAGTTCTTTGTTGTTGTATCTCCTCTTATGTTGCTTTCATGATGTCTTAAGCATTGGGACTTTGGAAAAGGTACTGCTTCTCTGAGTTTGTCAGGTGGCTGTTTATTTTTCAGTACTAAATGTGGAGAGAGTAAAGTGGAATCATTACTTTAAGAATTTGTAGTGTCGTCAAATATTTGAATATACCTATCCCATTCTGTGTGAATTTTGCGATGATAATGGTTGTATAATTTTGCTATTTCTTTCTTGAATCTTTCAGATGGGTTGGAAGAAGCATGGAACCAGGAAATGAAAATGGGGGAAATTTTTCTATTTTTCAATGTGCGTACAAAAAGAGTTCAAAGAAATTGAGGTCCAATTGTCAGTGATAACTTTCTTGACATGTCCAACTTCTCTTGAAAAGTTCTTGGTAAATGCTGCAGAAACAGTTCTCCCAGTCGCTTTACGCAGTGGTGCAAAAGAGACAAATTTTCGATGTGAGTACTAATGCCAAAAAATATACGAAAAGCTTTGTCTGCTCTTTGGAATGGGTCCATACAAGTCCATTGCTGCTAAATGACGTGATTTCACTGGAATAATGGGAAATAGCTGAGCAAAATGTGAAGCAGAGGATGTTTTAGCTCTTTGACAGAGTTTACATTTAGTTGGGACACGTCAGACGCGTTTTTCCATTGTGAGAAAGTAAGAGGTCTGACGAAGTATGTAACAACATTTTATCGCTCCACAGTGTGCATAACTAAGATGAATACAACAAACAAACTTGTTGACCAAATCATGTGGAATGCAAACAAATCACATATCATCATCAGGTTTCAAATGTTTAGAGAAAATGTTCTACATCTACACCTACATACATACTCCGCAATCCACCATACGGTGCATGGCGGAGGGTACCTCGTACCACAACTAACGTCTTCTCTCCCTGTTCCACTCCCAAACAGAACGAGGGAAAAATAACTGCCTATATGCCTCTGTACGAACCCTAATCTCTCTTATCTTATCTTTGTGGTCTTTCCGCGAAATGTAAGTTGGCGGCAGCAAAATTGTACTGCAGTCAGCCTCAAATGCTCGTTCTATAAATTTCCTCAGTAGCGATTCACGAAAAGAACGCCTCCTTTCCTCTAGAGACTCCCAACCGAGTTCCTGAAGCATTTTCGTAACACTCGCGTGATGATCAAACCTACCAGTAACAAATCTAGCAGCCAGCCTCTGAATTGTTTCTATGTCCTCCCTCAATCCGACCTGATAGGGATCCAAAACGCTCGAGCAGTACTCAAGAATAGATCGTATTAATGTTTTATAAGCGGTCTCCTTTACAGATGAACCACATCTTCCCAAAATTCTACCAGTGAACCGAAGACGACTATCCGCCTTCCCCACAACTGTCATTACATGCTTGTCCCACTTCATATCGCTCTGATATTTAATCGACGTGTCTGTGTCAAGCGCTACACTACTAATGGAGTATTCAAACATTACGGGACTCTTTTTCCTATTCATCTGCATTAATTTACATTTATCTATATTTAGAGTTAGCTGCCATTCTTTACACCAATCAGAAATCCTGTCCAAGTCATCTTGTATCCTCCCACAGTCACTCAACGACGACACCTTCCCGTACACCACAGCATCATCAGTAAACAGCCGCACATTGCAATCCACCCTATCCAGAAGATCATTTATGTAGATAGAAAACAACAGCGGACCTACCACACTTCCCTGGGGCCCTCCAGATAACACCCTCACCTCCGATGGACACTCGCCATCGAGGACAATGTACTGGATTCTATTACTTAAGAAGTCTTCGAGCCACTCACATATTTGGGAACCAATCCCATATGCTCGTACCTTAGTTAGGAGTCTGCAGTGGGGCACCGAGTCAAACGCTTTCCGGAAGTCAAGGAATATGGCATCCGTCTGGTACCCTTCATCCATGGTTCGCAAGATGTCGTGTGAAAAAAGGGCGATTTGCGTTTCGCAGGAGCGATGCTTTCTAAAGCCGTGCTGATGCATGGACAGCAACTTCTCTGTCTCAAGGAAATTCATTATATTCGAACTGAGAACATGTTCGAGAATCCTGCAACAAACTGATGTTAAGGATATTGGTCTGTAATTTTGAGGATCCGTCCTTCTACCCTTCTTATATACAGGCGTCACCTGCGCTTTTTTCCAGTCGCTCAGTACTTGGGCAAGAGATTCGCGATAAATGCAAGCTAAGTAAGGAGCCAATGCCGTAGAGTACTCTCTGTAAAACCGAATTGGAATCCCATCAGGACCTGGCGATTTATTTATTTTCAACCCATTCAGCTGCTCCACATCCCAGGGATGTGTATCACTATGTCCTCCATACGGGAATCTGTACGAGACTCAAACGGCGGTATGTTTGTACGATCCTCCTGCATGAAAGATTTCTCAAATGCTAAATTTAAAATTTCAGCTTTCGTTTTGCTGTCTTCCGTTGCCAGGCCAGACTGATCAGTGAGTGACTGAATGGAAGCCTTAGACCCGCTTACCGATTTTACGTAAGACCAGAATTTCCTTGGGTTTTCAGCAAGATCTTTTGCTAAGATATGACGGTGGTAATGGTTTAATGCTTCACGCATCGCTCTTTTTACAGCAGCACGAATCTCTACTAACTTTTGCCTGTCCTCAATCTCCCGATATTTCTTGTACCGCGAGTGCAACTGTCTTTGCTTCCTGAGCATTCTCCGAATTGCGCTGTTAAACCACGGTGGGTCTTTTCCGTCCGTAACCCACTTTTTCGGCACATACTTGTCCAATGCGTGATTTACAATGTGTTTAAAATTTGCCCAAAATTCTTCCACATCCATCGTACCGGAAGTAAATGAAGTCGATTCAACTAACATGCTAACAACTGCTTATCCGCTCTTTCTAGTAAGAATACTCTCCTAGTCTTCTTGACCGACTTTTTAACTTTCGTAACCATAGTCGTAATGACAACATCATGATCACTAATCCCTGTCTCAACACTGATACCGTCGATGAGGTCTGGTCTGTTCGTGGCTACCAGATCTAAAATATTTCCATTACGTGTTGGCTGTTGATTTAGCTGCTCAAGACAGTTTTCAGATAATGTGTTCAAAAGTAATTCACACGACGGCTTGTCTGTACCACCTGTAATGAATCCATAGACATCCCAGTCTATACTAGGTAGGCTGAAGTCGCCTCCGAGTAATATAACATGATCCGGGTTCTGCGATACAGAGTGTAGACTCCCTTTGAATGATTCTAGAACTGTCACGGAGGAACCTGGTGGCCGGTAATAACACCCAACAATTAACTTTATTTCTCCTAGCCATGTTAAACGTGTCCAGATAACTTCACAATCACACTCTACTTCGACCTCAGTAGACACAATATTTTCGTCAACTGTAATGGAGACACCACCTCCTATGATGTCTAATCTGCCTTTCCGATACACGTTTCAACCCTCACTAAATATTTCAGAACTTCCTATCTCAGGGTTCAGCCAGGTCTCAGTCCCGAGAATAATTTGCGCGCCACACGCTTCCTGGAGCGCAGTAAATTCAGGAACTTTATTCCGAACACTCTGAAAATTTATTGCTAATATCTTGATGGCTGAAGTGTCTTTACATTGAGCGCGTCCTGATTTCCCTGCCTACACGTCGACTGGTGAGTGTGTAACACCATAGCTCTAATGCTGTACTGATTTATTTTGCTTTTGTTTCATTTAATGTTACATTGCTGTGCTTCTGTAAATGTGTGTGATTGAATCGATAACATAAAATTGTATACTGCTGTCTTTATACAAACTTTGATGTCATGGTTTGATTCTATGCTGTGTAGCATATCTTTCATTTAAACTCTTTGTTCCATTTGGAGGGAACAAAACTTACTATACATAAATGTAATTTCTGTGTGAATAATTTTTTGCAGAAATGTCAATATGTGTAAATGTTTTGTTTTATTTAATGTGTTTGTTTGCTGTTATGTAAACTGCTGACCTTCACTTAGGGTTCTTAGTTAATTTGTATGTAAAAGGTGTTGTGGTTCCCCTCGGGAACGGAACTGTGCAGCGCGCAAATTGTGGTTGGCCTAGGTGGAAAAGGTGGAACTGATAGTCAGTCGGGGACGAGCTATGAGTCAGGGACAAGCTACGAGTCGGAGACGAGCTACGAGTCGGGGACGAGCTACGAGTCCGTGCACTGCCATGTACAAGATGCATATTGTGCTGGTTCCGAGAGAGGCTTTTCCTGCCGCTTTCCAGTGCCTCTGAAGAATGGATAAATAGCTGGAAATATTCTGGGATTGGTATCAATCATCGCCACCAAGAAATGACAGAGTCCAGCAATTCTACCTGCAATTCCACCTAACAACATGCAGTTGCCACCACATTGCGCAATCATTACATCGGAATACTACAATGATGTACAGTGAAGGATCAGCTTAATGGATGTGTTAGTGTGCTCAACTATAAGGTAATATATATCTGAATTTATGTACCTACCCTGATTTTTCTCCTCATCATAACACCTCTCAGGTTCCTCTCCGTTTGAGCTAAAGTGATATCCGAGTGTCCTTACTAAAAGAACATTAAAGCCCAATATTTTGCTCATTAATGGCTCTTCAACATAGTAAAAAGAAAGTTAAAGTTAAGGTGGCAAGAGAGTGAGTTAAAGTAAATGTTGTTTGCTGAAAATATTCCTATTAAAACTGCTTATTAAAGTGCTGTTGCTAACTTCAAAATTAAAAGTTCTTAAGACTGAGGCTTATAAAGTAAATGATCACATTGTTGTCTGTAGTAAATTCAAAAAGGTGAGTCACTTTCTTGCAATTTTGTCAACATTGTGTTTCGCTGTAGTAAAAGTGAGAAAGCTGCAGTTGTGAAGCGTTATATACTCATTTTTGCTAACTGTTTGTCTCTCTTGTGTATTAGAAGTGCATATTAATAGTAATGTTATAAAGACCATTCACTTTGTGCAAGCCCTGAAAGTAATAGTGTGTTTCGGTATCTGTTATAATTTTGCAAATTGTTTCTGCTGCTCTGTTAGTTTCAATCTTACCGTAAACATATGTATGTGTCAGAGTTCACTGCACTCGCGTGTGACAAAGTATAGGTTGTGTTTATCCATTAAAGTTACTAACAACTATTTACTTGAACGAGAATGTTAATCATTCTCTTGCCTAGTTAGGCTGGCGACCGTTTTCTTTATCCATTGAACAGTGCAGATAGGCAAAATTTTGTTTGTTACTGTTCGAATATTTACGTAATTCTGACTTTCATTTCCGAGAAGCCATTCCCGTTAGGTACAGCACGGCCAACTTAACAAAATTCCTCTCAGAGGGTAACACTGCTCTGTTGCTTTATACCATAATTGTACTAACTAGACAGTTTTATTTCACAACCTGCCTCCAGCTTCGAAGTTATGGTATAGCAGAAGCAGCAGTTAGGAGTGTTATAAGTGTTCATCAGGACACCTCGCAGCACTGCCTAGCCTAAAAAAAACCCCATGTGCACGCCACAAGTACTCTGCTACCCGAGTAGCCGCTTCCTTTGTGTAGTGCACCCCTGACCTATCTAGGGGCTTCCTACAATTCCCCACCCAATAGCGCAAGTCTAGAAATCTGCAGTCAAGACCGTCGACGAAGCCTCTGGTTGAGACCCTCCACTCGACTTCAAACCAAAGGACCCCGATCCACTCTGGGAACGAACCAACTCTAACCAAATAATAATGTCTTACTGTCGAGTTGTTTGTGTCTCACCATCGCTGACTGATATTATTCCATATGGGACTTTTATCTTGTTCTTTCGCAATGTCCTCTAAAGTAGAAGAACTATAATTTTCCAAAGGCAAACTGTTGTATGTTTAGAAGACTAAAGTTAAAATGAAAGATTTCTGTGAATGAACCAATAATTTTTGAACCACCAAGAGATTGTGAAAAGGCTCCAGCAACAATATTCTCTTTTGCACTAATGTGTATAACAGTGAAATGAAATTCCTGTAGATATAATGCCCGCCTTCCCAAGCGACCATGAGAAAGTTTGGTGGTCATAAGAAACTATAATGCACAGTGGCCTGTGTACGCTTTTTTATGTTTGCTAAATAAAAAAAACAACGAAATTTTGTAGAAGCTCAAACGACAGCTAGTGCCTCAAGTTCTGTGAGTGAATAATTTCTTTTTCAAGCGGAAAGAATTCGGCTGGCAAATGCAATGCTCTTATTAACAATAACTTCATTTTCCTATATTTCTTGAAACACATTAACGTCCAGGGCTGTCTTGGAGCTGTCAGTCACGGTGCAAAATTCACCCGAAACGTCTGGATGAGAAAGCAAAGGTGGTTTTAATTAAGCTTGTTTCAATTTATCAAATTCCGTCTGTGCTTGTTAGTCTCAAAAGCAATATGAATTGTTACCACTTAACCGACATAATCTTGGAGTGCTGAGCGATTTTTAGTGAATGAAATGGCGAAAAAATCTGACGAGGCCTAAAAAGCATCTAACTTGACGTCCAGTAGTAGGAACTGCCATGTCACAAATGGCCTGTTTGGATCGGGTTCAATACCAAATGATACGACGCAAAAACTTAATAGACGATTTTTCAAATTCAGATTTGCTTAAATTGACCGTAATTCCATCATTTGAAAATATTTCCAATAATGAGCTCAAGACACTGTTATGTTGGTACTAAGTTTTCTCAGCAATAAGTTTTTCGTCGACGGAAGTAGTGATACTGTCCTTTAAATGTGATGGAAGAATGGAGTTCAAACCTCTGATGTAAGCTGGACATGAAATATTAACACCGAAAGGTAGTTTGCAAAATTGATAACAAACTCCGAAGTATAAAAAGATCGTATGTTTGCGACAACTGGACTGTAATTCGATCTGGCGGAATCCTGATTTTAAATCGAGTGTATAAAATACTATGGCTCCACGAAATTTTTGGAACAGCTCTGTTTCTGTTACGATGACGTCATTAATTAGTCTTGAATCTAAAACAGCTCTCAGGGAGCCATCTTTTTCTTGGAACAACGTGTAACGGACTGTTATAAGGGCTAACTGCTGTTTCCGTTAAGTCCTGTTGAAGCATAAATTCAATTTCCTGATTTACTTTGTCTCTATAAATGAATGGAATGTTGTAATGCATAGAAACAAAAGTATCATGGGGTTTCGCACGCAGTTTGTGAACAAATCCGCTCGTAGTTTCAGGAACGTTATCAAAAACTTGAGGAAGTCTGTACAATTATTTGTAATTGTTTCCTATCCCTGACCGTTGCAGGTTCACAGCCGTCTGTTTCTGCTGTATTGTTTGAAAAATGTATAAATTTGATTCTACATTTTCATTAATAACAGGAAATTCTGATAAGTGAAGAATGACATATACCATTATTTTTACGTGAAAAACTGTAGCCTGTTAATCTCTAATCTCCTGTTCCTCCATTGAAATACTCTTCTCGAAATTCAATGTAACCTGCGTATCATTGTTTTGTAGTGGTGTACAAGAATTTTCGAGACATAATTCCTGTCATCAGTAGAGGAAGTATCCACAAGTTCTCGAAGGAATTGCGACCTTATACAGTAAATTGTAAATGTGTTTGCAGTTTTACATCGACACCTTCCCCTGAAAGAGCTCCTCTAACTTTTGTTCTGTGTAATGGTAAAGTATGGAAAGTTTAATTTAGAGTACATTCATTGAATTCTGCATCGTAACTGGAGAGCCTGAATCTATAACCGCGATTAAAGTATGTTTGCCTATTTGTACACTGATGACTGGATAATAAAATTGTTTTTGAAGTTCCTCTTTTTCTTGTAACAATGTGTCCCTGATGTCTTCCAGACAAATGATATTTTCAGTTCATTTCGTTGTCTGTGTTTGTATCCTATGCGATCCTCTTCTCTAGTCACCGTTGTCCGCCACTGACGCGTCAAAGTGAAACAAGTTGCGAAACTTCAGTTGTTTGTAGAGATTGTCTCGATTCTGCATTATAAGAATGAAATTGTCGTGGGTGAAAACGATAATCTGATTCATTCAAAACAAAATATTGCTATTGTCTGTAATTTTCATTTCTCATATTCCGTTATCTGTCATTTTCCCGGAGACTGTGGTTTTCTTGTCTGTTGTCATGGTAGTTGTGATTGTATGGTTGCTGCCTATGCATATGCAAATTCTTATTCCTTTGTATGTAACTGTGGCCAAAGTTACTATGTTACTGTGAAGGATAGTTCATGCTGCCCCCTGAATTATGAAAGTGCTGGTTGTTATGATAAAAATTCAGATTTTGTTCTGCTGGTCGTACTATGGTCTATTTAAAATGTTATGTACCTGATAGCGTTTCTGGTACTGTTGGTTATTCCCTTATCTTCTGTCTCTGTAGTCAATGAATTGTATAAAATACCTCCTATTCCGATTGTCATTGTAATTGCGGTTGTTCTGATAAAAGTTTCTGTTTTCGTACGTATTGTACAACGTCACGGAATGCACTGATTTTTTCTTCCTGATGTTCTGTCACCAAAAAAACATGAAAAGATCTTCTCAGTTTAGAAATTCGAAGCGGGATTGAGCAGATTGGCTGAACGGTTCTGTCAAATATTGGTTCTGTTGTACTGTGTACTTGAAGAACTGCATTAAGGTTGCAAATTGTGAATTTTCAAAATTTGGCAAACTGATGAGTTTGTCCTTAACTTCACGATGTGTAGTCTCTGAATAGTATGCTAGAGAAATTTCTCTAAGGAAAAGCATTTTCTTGCTATGGGTCCTATTTCACAATTGGTTTACCTTCCAAAAACTGCAAGTAAATTCTAGCTTGTGCGTCACTTGCTAAGATGGTTGTAAAGGAAAGCTAAACTGTGGGATCCGTTCTAAGGGATGTAAATAGTTGATACCATTGCGAAAATCTTTAAACTTTCTAACCACTAAAAAATGTTCTTAGTCAAATCCGTTGTTTTTCCATGTCATTAAATTTCGGTCGATTGAAATATGAGTGTGAATGTTTGTGTTTATATTCAAAGTCTCTTTCACGTCTAAGTTGGCCAAACTGTGGTTCATGCACGAAATCTTTTTCTCGTCTGCGACAGCTCTCACTACAATCATGTGTATCTTGTTCTTTTGTCAAATGCATTTCAGTGTCAGCTAGATGAGTGCATAGTTTGTGCTGTATGTTTACCGTCATCTGCCCCTCTTTAAAACGCTATATTGAGGTCTACTTCAACTGTACTGGTTATGTGTCTGCTCGCTTTCCTCAACTTTGTTTGTATGTTCATCGATCTGTGCTTTCAAATTGTTCTTTTGCTATGGTGTCAATTTTGTTTCTCTTTCCAAATTCTGTGCCTGTTTCGAATGCTGATGTGATTGCACTTCAATTTTGCGAACGCGGCGCTAGGAACTACTTCATTAATTTTTTCAACAATTGGAACTTTATCTTTTAGGAATGTATCTGTAATTTCTTTAAATTTTCTGTCAATCTCAGCCACTCTCTGAGAAAACTGACGTTGTAATTGTGTCTGTTTTTAAGCAATTTCGTCTTGTCTTGAAGAGATTTTGCTTAATTCTGCTCTCATTCTGTCGTTATATTCTTTATGTCAGAATAATTCATTTTTTGTTTTGTTTCCAGTATTTTGTTATTTTCTTGTAATTTTGTTTCAAGGTGACTTGCTAACTGATTTGCTAGAGTTGTTACTGTCGTGGAATAACTGCTGAAGCATCAGAGCAAGTTCGTTTTTCTGCGATTTCGTGCTAACTGTTTGTGTGCTGAGCTGATTGTTTGTCAACGTTTTCATTCACTGTTTTCAGAAAAAATTTGCGTCGACTGTGTGGCGATACCGTCAGACTGAACGGAATCTAAAACTTTTAGTCTCGAGTCTCGGGTCTCATCTTCAAAAGAAATATTTAAGTTCACAAAAATGTTGCCATCTGATTTCTGTGTACTGTCCATATGCCTCGTAACCTGTCTAGCTGGGAAGCATCTAAATCAAGCACTGTTGTGTCTGAATTAGTTTCCGCAGCATTAATAAGTAACTCGTCGAGAATTAAGGTATTGTTTTCACTTGGATTTTGCATATTGGCTGTATGAGAATTATTGCTACTCGACTTGCTATATACTATGTTACAAGACTTGTTAATTATAACAGTATAGTAAAATATTTAAAATAAAGAAATTTTCAGAAATTATGACAAAGAGCTGTAAGAAAACATAAATAATTAGTAAATGGCGCAACAGCAAACAAATTTGCAAGTAAATAGCAATCGAGAGTAGTGCAATTTCTCTGACAGCTTGAAAAAAAAAATAGCTCAGAAAATTCCCTGACGCCCGAACCGAGAAGGAATGTCGCCAAATGAAAGTTATTTTTTTAAATTAATTTTAGTGAAAGTAGGTCTGTGACGTTGATTGCATTTCTAATGTTAAGTAGACCGTTAGATGCTACACTCTGGGCTTCCTGTTTCGAGTGGTGCGTGTATCTGACCTTAGATCTGATAGCTTGCGTAGCGCTAACTATTGGTGGAAAAAACTCAAATGCGAGGATGGATAGAGAAATCTGTTAGAACTCTTTAAAAAAATCATGAACTGGCTGAAACTCACTGTTATCACGAAATATGACTATGAACTCTGATGAAAAACTGATTGCTTTGAAACCAAAGTTGGTCCCTGTGAAATTTAATTAAAGAAACAACCTGTTTTCGACACTATTTGGCTTACGTCGATCGCAATGGATAACGCCGTGCAAACTGCTCTCATAGCTACAGGGCATCTGGACAACACAGCTGCAAAATATAACTGCTGAGATCCGTGAAGGTATAATACGTTCCCTAAAAACATTGCTCTCTTCCTTGGTTCGTAATTTCTGATAATAGTTTTAAATAAATTGAAAAATAATTGACTCTTTGAACGTGGACAAAAAAGCAATATCATACTATTTGACTTAATAACATTTAATGAAACTTCAATAATAGTTAAGCTTTCTCTGAAATCAGAGAATTGTAATTCAAGAATTACAAAAATTAAACTTCACTTTATAATCTTTCCTTAAACAAAATTCCAAAATCTAGTTCCTAATTCCATTTCTCTCGCAATGATCGATATATCCTAATAAAAAATGAAAAGCAGAAAGATTCCTTCTCTGGATGTGTGACGATCCAAGAATGCTGCATTATCAAACCACTGCTGCAAATAAAACAAACTTAATCATTACTTGCAATCCTTTCTTCACAAAGTTATAATAATACCAATGCAAAAATCAATTAATTTTCTCTCCACAACAAATCTTCCATTTATCTATAATATAATTCCCAAACCGAGCGAGGTGGCGCAGTGGTTAGCACACTGGACTCGCATTCGGGAGGACGACGGTTCAATCCCGTCTCCGGCCATCCTGATTTAGGTTTTCCGTGATTTCCCTAAATCGCTTCAGGCAAATGCCGGGATGGTTCCTTTGAAAGGGCACGGCCGATTTCCTTCCATATCCTTCCCTCACCCGAGCTTTCGCTCCGTCTCTAATGACCTCGTTGTCGACGGGACGTTAAACACTAATCTCCTCCCTCCTCCTCTATAATTCCCAAAACTCTCCGTTGTTTGCTGCTTACGGTTGCTAAACGAAAACTCGACTGTTAACATCCAACACGAAAGCTCAGCTGTTCTGTCTCGTCTCGTCTCCTCGCGACTGACAGATAAATTTGGCGCTCTTCTTCGCAGAACAAATATCATCTCTAACTCATCTCTGCGCAGCGCAGCTTCTCTGCCGGGGCTGCGCGCGGATTTCTGAACAACTCACATCTTACGAGCGGGATTCCAGACATCCAAAACAAGAAAAATTATGACGAAAATTCATACACAACTTTCAGAAGTGTCACTGGTGTGTGTGAGACCGGAGAGGTTCAGCGTTCTGAGAGCATTTTGCGTCGTGAGATCAAACATGTGTGACTGTTACAACAGTGGAGCGCTGTTTTCGTGGATAATTCATCACTGCTGCTCCTGCCGTCCAGAGGTGGTGTTACATTCTTCAACAGCTGCAGAAGGTGGGTGTCTTCTTACAGTAACTTCGTATAAACTAAAAAGACACATCGCAGCAGCGATTAAATTAACGGTACAGTTGCTGTGTAACGTATGGGAACAGTTACTTTATTTATTTGATTGATTGTGGGATATCTCACTAACATTTCTGATTGTATGAAGAGGAGGAATAGGAAACGTTCCGTGTGCCAGAGCTGACATTTGTCAGAAGAAGAGAAAGGGTATAACTCTGTTTGTATATAACTGATACGTATCCAAAAAAATTAAGCAGATGCTCTAATACCACAGAATTGTGCTGGTCATTGCATCACTGCAAAATTGTGACAAATTGGAAAATGAATGCCTTATCAAAAACATTCTTGCAAGGAAGAAAACAGCGACCAACCGCCGTTAATAAAGCAATTTATTTACACAAATAGCGTCGTTACCGGTTTATTACATTCGTTATTGTTTACATTCGTGGTTTCAACAAGTAATGTCAACAACAGACATAATATAAATTTGAACAACCGTCTGAAGATGAAACTCTAAAGGTGCTATTTGTGTAAATAAATATCATAATTAACAATGGCTGGCTGATGTGTTCTTCTTTGCAAGAATGAACTTGCATTTTGCGCGCACCCACGCTCTCACTCTCAGTAATGTCAGTTTTCGACAAAATGGTTCCGTTAATGCCAAGGCACTACGTTTTATTTGTGATAATACAAGTACAGAAAAACAGCATTACGCTTTCAAATAGGAGAACTGTAGTAAAAAAAGATTTCTCATATCTCTTAAATTTTGGACGCCTAGAAGGAAGCACAGCTTGGCACAAAGACCATGCGAGATCTACCAACGCATGTTTGAAATAATTTATACAAGATTTATACAAGGTTTCGCTGTTGGATCTAGTCTAGGGACATGCAATGGAGTACCGAGAACACGATACCACTTTATAACCGCGTTTGGTAAAAAAAAAAAAAAAAAAGCACTTTCACAGTTTTCCGTTTCCACTGTTCAATATGACCGAAAACTCGCTTTAGTTATTTTACATTCTAAAGGAAAGAACTGCAGAATTTCAAAATCTGATTAAGGTTAGAATTAGAACTCGTATGTAAAGGATTGATTATCGCAGTTTGACTGATGGTTGCTACATTTTGCTGGATGCGTGGAGATAAGCTACCTCTCAGGTATAGACCTCGGGCAGCTAGCTATCAGATGAGTGCCACAGTTGCCGGAAGCAATTCAAGAGGAATGCCATAAGCGAGTACGGCACACGAGTGGTCCTGCGGGATTAAACTTCGTGACTCGACCGACTCACACCAACGGCACCGCAACTGGGTGGGGGCTATCACGATAATAGCATCTCTTCGCCCTATCGGCCGCTGATGAATAACGCACATTACTTAGCAAGGGCGTGTGTTTTTAATTAGGGAAGCAGTCCATTCTGAAACTACGGATCAGAATCGAGGAACAATTAGCAAAAAAGGCACTCAGCAAAACGGTGGTAATCGTGGAAGTTGCGAACCACCAGGACACTACATCTTCATCAGCACTCAGGAAACAATAATGTACGTACCAAAGGTAGCGTGTTATAATATAAAATAATTATACTCCTTTCCGTTCCATTGCTGGAAGGAGCATGGTTAGAATAATTGTTTGTATGCATCTGTGCTAGTTGCGGTAAGCTTGAGTTTATCTTCCCGTTCTCTGCGTTAGCGATAAGCAATTAGCTGAGTAACATTAGTCAATTAAGTCTTGATAAGATTTCGTAACTTTCAAGTAGGTTCTTCGGAGATACCCTTAAAGTTCAGTCTTTTAATGTAACTGTTACGGTCCCTTGTGAAATAAATGACTTAATGGATGCAAACTGCGTCAAATTCTGTTGTACGGAGATTATGTAGGCATAAAATCCGCAAGTATTATAACACACGTCAAAGCGTCCTCAGTAGAGAACAATGCTACCTCTACTCCATGTAGATGATCAATTACGGTTTTCACCAATAAATTTCGTATTGAAATATTTGTGTACAAGGGAGATGCCACAATCAAACATCGATCGTACCTGAGTACACAGTTTTGGCCGATATTTTTCATGCGGTTGCTTCCACGCGAACCGTTTTACTAACTGAGCTAAGACATTGCATCAAGTAGGAGAGTTATTACGAACTACCTGCAAAACGCCCACTTCGCTTAGTCTTCATTTTCTTCTGGATCACTTGGGAACATTCGAGAAGATCCTAAAGATTGACATTCAAAAATATAACAATAAACCATCAATATTATGTTTCTCTTTCAATATTTCGGAATTCAATGCATCGGTTCCAACTCATAGTGCCACTTGCATTCTGAGTTCCACTTAAGTTTGATTATTGTCAATAATTTGTCTTCCAAACGAATAAGTGCTTGGTTAAATACCTCTTCACTGAACTCCGATATTTTATCCCTGATGAACTTCTTGTACCTAACGTTTTTCGCTGCTCAAGGAAGTAGCACCAAATGATGCAATTTGAAAGCAAGCATTTACGCTCCCAAATTTTGTAGAAAATGTTTTGTCTCCAGATTTTCACCAGCAATGTAATGAAATAATTCTGGTGGGTGCACTTCCAGTGGTGCTATACTAATTTTTCCACTCACGATACATATTCCTGGCGTTTCTTCACAGAATTTCTTGGCACCACAGAACAGTGTGCCAATGACGTTTGCATTTGTTGTACTCTTGACGAAATACTTCATTTGCTAAATTGTAGTCTCTACTTATCTGCTTTGTACTTATGGCACACTACTGTTTTATTCATGCGCTTTGCAAACGTTATCTTTCACAAAATTCGCTCATTGTAACTCTTTTCAGCTCATTCATAATCTTGTTTCAGCAGCGTTTTTTCCGTATCTGTTTGCTGAGAGTTTCACTCGTACCTCTTCTCTTATCTCGTTGTTCATCTGTTAAGTTTCCTTTCGGTCTATTCATTCTCTTCTGTTGTGAAGCTAAACATGCAACTCGCGTCTCAACTGTTTCATATCTTCGCTGTTTCTTCTGTTTTGTTATTTTCAATCCACCATTGGCAAGATCTCCTCCTCATTTACGTTTCGGCACCCTGTTAAATGTTAATATTACTTAACACACTAAAATTCCACTTAACACACTGTTCACTATCTCAAGCAACTCACTTTCGCGAACATTCCAGAACATTCTGGAACATTATCGAACATTCTGGAAAAAATCTATAGCATTCTGGAACACTGTGGAATATTCTCGAACATTGTTGGAGATTCTATAACACTCTGGAGATCCTCCAACCTTTTGGAAGGAACATTCTGACCATGCTTGGTTACTCCGGTACTCGACTCCCGGCTAAGTTATTGACTTCCCATAACAAGTCCATTGGTGTGATCCTCTTTGTGGACATCCATATAATCGAATCCAATTCCCGCAGTTCCAAAGCGAAACTTTACTCACGAACAGATGGTGGATGACCACTGTGCCATACAACCCCCCATGTAGCTGCGGAAGTGGATTGTAGTGTAAAGCGGCATGTATGGACAAACGACTGTTAAATTATAATGTATATTGATTTTAATTCTTTGAAACTAGTTATATTGGAAGGAAATTTAAGCACATGAAGGGAAATGACATTATAAAGCACGACTAGGCTATAGAATAAGGAATTTAAAAAAATACTTTATCAGATTTGGCGGTGGACTACATTACTGTATGAGAGACCTTACTGAGGACATTTGTTTGCAATATATTGCTATAAGAATATAATACTGAAAATTTAGAATATCAGTCATTTGCTGTGACAAACGCCAGCGTCAGTGTTAATGCTCCAACGTCATGGTGTAGAGATCTTCGTATCAGTGCATGTCTTTAAGTCAGAAGATGCAAAAGTTGCGAAGAGGCTGCGAACGCTTTCCGTCGATTGTTTGTCGCGATACAAAATGCTTGAAGGATCAAAATGTGTGGCTTGAAGAAGAGAAAATATCAAAGCACTACTGCGGACTTATATGGCCTGCGAATCGATATTCATATTGAGAACTGTAGCGAAGCAAGTACTGTAGTCGTCCGCGTTTCACGGGCAGATTGCTAGTAAAATGAAGCTGCTGACGATTCCAATGTGTGAAGCGAAAATACTTCCTGCGGCTGATGTTTTTTATTGATTGAGGCTTTCTATATGGACGAGTGAGAGTTGCAATTTATTCTGCAACTAAAAATAATCATGGTTATGTATAGTACGTAAGATAAAAGAAATTACAACTCAATAATCTTGATGGGTCCATTTTCGTCACCAACGAAAACGTTAAAGAACATTTATAAAAGCAGGTGAAAAAATTCCACCGTTTCCATTTTTTGTAGTGCTGAGGGGTAGTGCTGGGGGTCCAAGCGTATTGCATCCGAAAATAAAAGAACTATCAATCGTTATAGTTTTTTATTCATCCAAAATATATATAATGAGTAGTAAGAAAGTAAGTCGTGTTACTAAGGCCTCCCGTCGGGTAGACCGTTCGCTGGTTGAAAGTCTTTTGAGTTGACGCCACTTCGGCGACTTGCGCGTTGATAGGAATGAAATGATGATAATTAGGACAACACAACACCCAGTCCCTGAGCGGAGAAAATCTCCGACCCAGCCCTGAATCAAACCCGGGCCCTTAGGACTGACATCATGTGGCGCTGACCACTCAGCTACTGGGGGTGGACATATAATGAGTGAAATTTGTAGTAAATGAAGTTACTCATCGTTATTTCAGAATCAGTGATGATGTTGTTCTCGATATCTTATTATTTGGAGAGCTTAACGGTTCGAGCTGTTGACAATAGTAATATGAGTGCTACTGATGGTTTACTAAAGTAAAGTCGTATGTCTTGAATAGCTGGGGGACCCCGAACTGCAGTTTCAACCTTAAAGTTATAAAGGTTTTAAGTATCCTCCGCAACCGCAGGCACCATTCCTACGCGACGTATGAGAGCTATGTGTGGAAGAGTATGTGTTAGGTGAAGTGTCGTGTTCGTACTGGAGACGATGAGAGAAGGCAGAGGGTGAGACACGATGCAGGCATATAGCCTGTAAGTAGGCTGTTTAGGTTTTTATATTGGTAATGCCAAATAGCGCTCTGTATGAAAATCACTGGCTGTGCTGTGTGCAGTCTGTGGCTGGTTGGCATTGTTGTAATATTCGCTATTGTAGTGTTGAGCAGTTGGATGTGAACAGCGCGTAGCGTTGCGCAGTTGGAGATGAGCCGCCAGCAGTGGTGGATATGGGGAGAGAGATGGCGGAGTTTTGAGAGCGGATGATCTGGACGTGTGTCCATCAGAGACAGTAAATTTGTAAGACTGGATGTCATGAACTGCTATATATAATATGACTTTTGAACGCTATTAAGGTAAATACATTGTTTGTTCTCTATCAAAATCTTTCATTTGCTAACTATGCCTATCAGTAGTTAGTGCCTTCAGTAGTTTGAATCTTTTACTTAGCTGGCAGTAGTGGCGCTCGCTGTATTGCAGTAGTTCGAGTAGCGAAGATTTTTGTGAGGTAAGTGATTTGTGAAAGGTATAGGTTATCGTTAGTCAGGGCCATTCTTTTGTAGGGATAATTGAAAGTCAGATTGCGTTGCGCTAAAAATATTGTGTTTTAGTTTAGTGTTGATCAGAATAAGTAAAGAGAGAAATGTCTAAGTACGTTCAGTTCTGCTCAGCTGCTTGAAAATCAAATGACGTAAGAGGTTTATCAGCTTAATCATTCATAAATTTTTCTAAGGGGAGATTTCAAGCCTACTCCTCTCGAAGAGCACCAAGCGGCCGGTCAAGCATAACCTTCCCACCCAACGGACGTACGGGCGGATCACCATAAAAAGTGTCGCGTGCCTTCACTTCAAGAGACACAGCGGAGAGGTTTGGAATTTAATCCAGAACATTAGCGCACAGACTGGTGATCAGAGACTTTACTCCACCACCCATCTTGTCCCCCCTGCCGTAAAGCAAAGGGAAAATTTTAAACACCACTTGGCATATACTCCCGGTCATCCGTCCTGGCACTGGCCCAAACCCTACGGTGCTGGCTCCGCTGATCCGAGGGGAACCGCTGTACACACCTCGTCACAGTCGTTCACTAGTGATTTACTTTTGACAGTAATGATGCTGCTTCTTCTATTGTTGTACTGCTAACACTTGTGATGGTGCTATTAAATCAGTAGACAATATTATCCCCAGTCTTATGGATGCTGCACTGTTAACTGCTGTGTTGCTGGTGTTATTGGTGTCGTGGTGTTAACAGTTGTGGTGCTGGTGCTAGCGGAGCTGGTGCATGTGGCTGTAAAGTCATGACCGTGCCTGATGTTTTATTTTCTCATGTATACATCAATATTCAAATTATTCTTGACATTCATTTATTACATTTTTTCTTTGTCTTCAAACATTCCCACGTTTACTTGACACAACTGTTCCTCTGAAAGTGATACGTGACAGGTGAGCAGTGAAGCTGTGTGTGCTGTGCACGGGCGCCCACTACTGAGCAATGCGGCATGCGTAGCCCTCCCGAGCACGCAGAACGCGCGGCCCACGTAGTGTGTGTCCACGCCACAACATACCGCCCTCCAACGCAAACAGTCCCCGCAGCTGGAACGCAGATCACGACCGCCTACTGCCTTTCGATAGTTCAAACATGGCGGAAAACCTCCACAAAAAGCGCTGCAAATATCATCCGCCACGAATTATGAAGAGGCGTTTTAGACGTGCAAAGTTCGTCAAAACTTATGGTCCATAATTTGATTTGGATGAAACATGGCAACGATAATGTCTGCTATGTAAGTCAGCAGGCTTTTCTGGCAGTTGTTGTTAAAGGTAAAATCTTTTAGAATGTTCGGCCGCGTCAGGTTCAATTTCTTCTACACGGTCGACGTTTCGACCAGTCTGTAAGTTCTTTTTCAGACTCTAACTGTGAACACCAGAAGATGCTGACGAAGATTCCAGTAGAGTGGTCGAAACGTCGATAATGTACAATAAATTGAACTTGGCGCAGCCTAACATTCTAGAAGAATCTTCCATGTGGACAGAAGTGAAGGGTGAAGTACTGTGATATTTTTCTGTTATCATATCAGCGTCGCACACCCTATAGCGTCCCCTATATTTATTTCGAACTCCTCACCGAGCGAGGTAGGCGCAGTGGTTAGCACACTGGACTCGCATTAGCAAGGACGACGATTCAAACCCGCGTCCGGCCATCCAGATTCAGATTTTCCGTGATTTCCCTAAATCGTTCCAGGGAAATGCCAGGATGGTTCCTTTGAAACGGCACGACCGTTTTCCTTCACCATCCTTGACACAATCCGCGCTCGTGCTGCGTCTCTAATGATTCGATACCGATGGGATGCTAAACCCCAATCCTATTTCCTTCCTTCTTCGAGTTCCCCTGGACAACTTTAAAATCGGCCTTGAGACGTGAGGAAGAAAAAAAAGGCGAAAGTGGTCAATCAGATCTTCGTCTCACATGCATGTGCAATATACTGACTAGTTACTCGCAGTGTCTAAAAGGTGAAAGTTTAATGCTACTCCGCTACCATAACGCATGTGTCACCACAGTTCAACTGTTTTGAAGAATCACTCTGCAACAAAATGAATCCGACAAGGCAGATGGATATGTAATGCTTTCTGAAAAATTTCCCTGTTTTCCTAGCCCTGTTAGTGTTCTCATGAGACTGCCGGAGAAAAAGGAAAAAAAACTGTAGATAAAAATTAATGTACAGAAATTACCTCTTACTCTGTTGATATGACACTCATAGGAGCTACGAAACGGGTAATTTCTTTGTCAGTCGAGTAGACTTGACCCATCAATTCACTTTCTTTTTTCTGGCTACAGTTCTTGCTCAAAAGACATTACATCGGATACATACAACCAATATGAGGCTTGTTACACAGCCTATAAACAACCACGAGTATGTAAGAGAATATTGCCGCACACTTGAATAAAGACACGTGATAATAGTGTCTTCCGAATAATCTATTTACAAAATTACTATAATCTAAGTACAAAATCCAAGAATATTTTCGAATATCCATGGACATAAAACGTCCTAAACAACACACGCAGGAGCATAAAAGCAACCAGTCTTCATATAAACTTAGATGACAAAAGTCATGTGATAGCAGATCGCACATATACAGATGGCGGTGGTATCGCGAACACAAGGCATAAAAGAGCAGTGCATTGGCGGAGCTGTTATTTGTACTCAGATTATTCTTGTCAGAAAATGTCCAACGTAATTACGGACGCACGACGGGAATTAACAGACTTTGAACGCGGAATGGTATTTGGAACTAGAAGCATGCGACATTTCATTTCGAAAGTCGTTAGGGAATTCAATATTCCGAGATCTACAGGGTCAACAGTGTGCCGAGAATATCAAATTTTAGGCATTACCTCTCACCACAGACAACGCAGTGGCCGCCGACATTTACTTAACGGCCGAAAGCAGTAGCTTTTGCGTACAGTTGTCATTGCTAACAGACAAGCAACACTGTGTGAAATAACCGGACGTACTACGAACGTATCCGTTAGGACACTGCGGCGAAATTTGGTGTTAATAGGCTATGGCACCAGACGACCGATCCGAGTGTCTTCGCTAAGAGCACGAGATCGCCTGCAGCGCCTCGTCTCGGCTCGTGACCATACCGGTTGGACCTTAGACGACTGGGAAACCGCGGCCTGGTCGGAAGAGTCCCCATTTCAGTTGTAAGAGTTGATGGTAGGGTTCTAAGGTGGCGCAGAAAACCACGAAGCCATCGGCCCAGTTGCCGACAAGGCACTCTGCAAGCTAGTGATGGCTCTATAATGGTGTGGGCTGTGTTTACATGTGTAAGGTGTCAGGCAAATCCAACACCTTCCATGAAAACCCTGACATAAGCAAATCCAGTAGTATGTCACATAGCTCCGAATAAATCGTGACATTAAATTAACCAAAGTAATACGAGTAACGAGTGAGCAAATGGAATACCACAGACTAACACAAGAATGCCTAAATGCATGTCATACCTTCCCACCGTGAGACAGACGCAGTTCTGAGGGGAGAAACGAGAACAGAAGCCGAGAGCAGAACCGTGTTAAGCTGGAAGGCCCTACGATAAGGGACGGACGGACACCCACATCGCCAGCTAACTGCTAGGACCACACCACCCGCAAATTTTAGCGTGAGACTTTTTCGCGTCTCTGTTACGTTAGGACCACCTCCCAGCCCATGTTAAAAGATAGAGCCCTCTAGAAGAACAGTATAGATCTTATGATAACGCTAAAAGGACCACACCAGCTGCAAATTTTAGCGTGAGACTTTTTCGTTTCTCTGTTACGTTGCAAACTTTAAAAACATTGCCCCACCACGAGAAGGATAACGTTTCTCATTGTATAGACAGAATTTTTGTAGGCAGAGCTTAAGGTTAACATTGAGACCCTGATTGGTCAGATGAAAACACAGCCAGATAGTTTTTTTTAAACAAACTTCGGTAAATTATAGTAAGGAGAAGTTAGGAGAGAGTTGCTAGGGAGTTGCTTCCGAGACGGCGAGCTGGACGGAGCTGCGCCGGCCGCTGCCCCGTGACGAACACCGACAAGGTAATGAACGCATGCGATGCCGCATTTTTGAGCGCATAAGGCTTCACTCAGAACTGCAGAAGTCTCATCTGTTACATCCCCTTTTTGCGTAATACTAGTGTCGATCGTCGATTAAAGCTCATGGTGTTCACATTTGCCACTTGAAGTAAAAATCTGAAACGCGATGATTTTTCTGTTATACAGTTATTGAGAAGCCACATCAGCCACTGTAATTTACGACAAGTTAGATAAGTAATTAAAGATAATTGAGGGTCACTGTAGACCATTTTGATAGTTTTCTCTTTTGTGAAACTTAATTTAAACCTAGATTATAGATGTGATATGGCATAGGTCATCCTTCGGTCCATTGTAGAACTTGGAAACCCATTCAGGGAATATTCGTTCACATTTTTGTTGAACGCAGTTGGTTTTTACCATCCTGTATTAAAACATTTCCTTTTATCAATAGTGCAATTTATAAACAATGTTTTGTGAGTAGAATAAAATTTCCAATGGTAAACTTAACTGCTTTTTCGACGTTATTTTACCAGCTAACTAAAAATAGGAAAGCCTTGAACCCCTTCCACTAAATTTAGTTAGTATTAAGATTCCTTTACAGGGAGTGCAGTGGAGCTGACGCTGAAATCATTAAGTATTTGGTTATATCATCGCTAGTCTCACTGAACTCTTCTGAAATCTACATGTCATGTGTGGTCTGACGTCTCCTTACCAGCAACAGGTCCCAGGTTCAAACTAGTCAATTCCCTAAAAAAACACGCTCAGAGCGTCGTTGCGCGAAAGTGGTAGGGAGACACGATATAGAACAAACAGACACCACGCAGAATGTTTAGACATGGATCATTGATTTGAAATGGTTATGTTCAGCTACTTGGAGACCATTTGCAGCCATTCATGGACTTCATGTTCCCAAACAACCACGGAATTTTTATGGATGACGATATTCCATGTCACCGGGCCACAATTGTTCGCGATTGGTTTGAAGAACATTGTGGACAATTCGAGTGAATGACTTGTCCACTCAGATCACCCGGCATGAATCCCGTCGAACATTTACGGGACGAAATCTAGAGGTGAGTTCGTGCACAAAAATCTGCACCAGCAACACTTCCGCAATTATAGACGGCCGTAGAGGCAGCACGGCTCGCTATTTCTGTGGGGGACTTCCAGTGACGTGTTGAGTTCATGCCACGCCGAGTTGGTACATACACTACACCGGGCAAAAGAAGGTCCGATACGACATAAGGAGGTATCCCATGACTTTTGTCACCTCAGTTGTATTGTCTGTGAATGAAGTCATCTCTGTAAATAACGTCGCCAACGCACGCTCGGGTTTGTGACAGGTGTGCGGAGGGACACTTGTGCGCTTTCGGAGTGTGTTGACATTTCTGCGGAATCCAATACACTTCCGGTCGTTTTATGCTTTCACATTTGTTGCCTACGCCGACTCATAACAGTCTATCAACTCTCAACCTAACCTACATCTCGGTCTAAGCTACAGACCAGTTTTTCACCATAACCAGGTCTCTTGCTTTCACGTTTGTTAGTTTCGTTAAAGCAAAAACTGTCTTTCATCTTCCAGTCTAAACCTAGGCCTCGCCTGAAAATGGGGAAACCAGCCTTAAGCAAATAAAAACAAAATAAATTATCGCAAAAAAGGTACTGGTCGCATTTTTTCAACATTTAAACATATTATATTAAAATGAATTCCTAGAAACACATGTCGAAAACTACAGCACGCTATTTTACGTTGCTAGATAGGAAACAAACTCTTAGTGTGCCTCTATGGTACCTGTGAAATTATTTTAGCTACAGCCGCAGGCTCCATAGAAATGATAAATGACTCTCTGTAGAAGTATCATTCCGGACAAGTATTCCAGCCCCCGCACGCTCTTCTCATAAACAGCCGCTTCGAATCTTGGGAGTGAGAAGAATTTTCATCGCCCGTATTTGGCAGCAAACCAAAAACGTTTAACGCTTTTTGGTAATTTTCTGGGTGAAATTACAAACCGTTTCTCAGTGATGCATGAAGTGAGAGCGCGTGACCTCTTAATAGTGATCCGACCACTGGATGGTTGAGATTTGGCGCGACCCTTCAGAGGAGTAAGCTCTGTGCCACCAACAAGTTTCACGGCTTCTCTGTTCACATCATCATCATCATCATCATCATCATCATCATCATCATGAGCAGCAACAACAACAACAACAACAACACAAACACAACACTACACCCCTCAAGTGCTCATTATAGTCACCAGCACTACATGGTCGCACGAGAGATACACCGAACATACAAGCAAGCTACCGAAGTAGTGTCCAGTTGCAAAGTTAGGACCAGGCAACGAGCAGCATACAAGTAAGTAAGCGTCCTAAGCGGAATGGGAGAAAACTTAAGATAATAGTCCAGAGTGAGATTTTCACTCTGCAGCGGAGTGTGTGCCGATATGAAACTTTCTGGCGGATTAAAACTGTGTACCGGACTGAGATTCGAACTCGGGACCTCCGCGTTTCGCGGGAAAGTGCTCTACCAATTATTTTATAGATAATAGTGTAGTGAAAAATTCTTCTTTGCATACTTGTTAGAGAATGGAACGAACAGTGTGTACACTTGACAAGGGCAACATGTGGTCATGATACACCATTCTCATTGTATCCTCAGTGCAATAGGCCAGTGTCGACTGTTATTACATTAGTGACAGCTTTCCAACGAGCCATTGTAATCCGCTGTGGTTCAAGCACTTCACTGAAAATGAAGCGATCACTGGGGTGCAAGAGCACTTCTGTGAAATGGCAATGCGACAGTGCGACGGAGCAGACCGTTGGTAGCTTAGGCGAACAGCACGAGAAATCAAAACATTTTATTAACACTCATGTAACTACACTTGCAGCGTCGGGGTGGAGGCAGCGATCACGAGCCCTCGCAGTACGTGGCAAAGACGGCACGTGGGGGCGGCGGACTGGGAACTACCGAACCGAGACGTTGGAGCCCAGGAATGCTGATTCCAGAAGCTTAGGTAGTGGCGTGTGGCCCAGAGTCGGCGTGTGTTCGCCGACGGAGCCAGCGGCGCTGAAGAGTGCTGGTTTTCTTGCAGGAGATGCCAGCCCCTGGCGGTGCATCTTACCCCTGTGAGTGACAGCGTGTGCCATGTGGCGACTAGGCCCCTACACCAGCACGTCAGAGTGAGTGGCTGTGCCAGCCTGGTCCCTTTCTACTGCCCTCCAGGATAGGGCTCTGCCCGCCGCTGGGATGGGTCTGCAGGCGGCCCGCCGATGGAGATCTTGGTATTAGCATATGGTGAGGTGGCGGGGAACTTGTAGCGGCTGGTGTGGCCCTCACATCCCGGTAAGGGAGACTGGACTGTTGATGTTTCTGCTAAAATTATAGTTATTTATACTGGCTTGTGGCCCAACTGTGCGGACACGTTCTTCCAGTTGAACTTGTGGCAAAAAATCCATGGCGTGGTAGTGTGGAAAGGGCTTGGCTCGTCCCACAAGAGCATGTTACCACTCGGTTGCATTATTGCTGTGCTTGGCCTAGTGCACCTCGTGCAGTACAGATATCCCCACTAAGGTTTTGGTGCTCCCATTGTTGCATGGTCGTTGGAGGTTGCATGGGAAGAACATTTCCAGTACTCACTGCTGAAGCATCGAATGCGCCCGGCGTAGCCCCTTGTCGAGTATATGCCAGCTATCACGCTCCGACCTGCAGTACTAACTCCAAACAAGGAAAAGCCCCATCGTCCACTTTATTGACAGCCGGCAGTATGTTCCGTTCCTTCACAGGGGTACAATGTTGAACACGGTATACTCACCACTGAACGTCATTGTGACACTGTCCTCCTTCCCCACGTACGTTTCCGCAGTGGTGCATTCGGTAGAGACTTCATTTTTATGGCTGACAATGCTGGACCGCATTGGAACCGCATTGGAACACGTATTGTGCTCGAGTATAATGACTTTTCTGGAGACTAGAAATCTACTCTGTAGGAATCAGCATGGGTTTCGAAAAAGACGGTCATGTGAAACCCAGCTCGCGCTATTCGTCCACGAGACTCAGAGGGCCATAGACACGGGTTCACAGGTAGATGCCGTGTTTCTTGACTTCCGCAAGGCGTTCGATACAGTTCCCCACAGTCGTTTAATGAACAAAGTAAGAGCATATGGACTATCAGACCAATTCTGTGATTGGATTGAGGAGTTCCTAGATAACAGGACGCAGCATGTCATTCTCAATGGAGAGAAGTCTTCCGAAGTAAGAGTGATTTCAGGTGTGCCGCAGGGGAGTGTCATAGGATCGTTGCTATTCACAATATACATAAATGACCTTGTGGATGACATCGGAAGTTCACTGAGGCTTTTTGCAGATGATGCTGTGGTGTATCGAGAGGTTGTAACAATGGAAAATTGTTCTGAAATGCAGGAGGATCTGCAGCGAATTGACGCATGGTGCAGGGAATGGCAATTGAATCTCAATGTAGACAAGTGTAATGTGCTGCGAATACACAGAAAGATAGATCCTTTATCATTTAGCTACAAAATAGCAGGTCAGCAACTGGAAGCAGTTAATACCATAAATTATCTGGGAGTACGCATTAGGAGTGATTTAAAATGGAATGATCATATAATGTTGATCGTCGGTAAAGCAGATGCCAGACTGAGATTCATTGGAAGAATCCTAAGGAAATGCAATCCGAAAACAAAGGAAGTAGGTTACAGTACGCTTGTTCGCCCACTGCTTGAATACTGCTCAGCAGTGTGGGATCCGTACCAGATAGGGTTGATAGAAGATATAGAGAAGATACAACGGAGAGCAGCACGCTTTGTTACAGGATCATTTAGTAATCGCGAAAGCGTTACGGAGATGATAGATAAACTCCAGTGGAAGACTCTGCAGGAGAGACGCTCAGTAGCTCGGTACGGGCTTTTGTCAAAGTTTCGAGAACATACCTTCTCCGAAGAGCCAAGCAGTATATTGCTCCCTCCTACGTATATCTCGCGAAGAGACCATGAGGATAAAATCAGAGAGATTAGAGCCCACACAGAGGCATACCGACAATCCTTCTTTCCACGAACAGTACGAGACTGGAATAGAAGGGAGAACCGATAGAGGTACTCAAGGTACCCTCCGCCACACACCGTCAGGTGGCTTGCGGAGTCTGGATGTAGATGTAGATGTAGATGTAGATATGAGCAGAAGAAGAACTGGAACGAGAGGGTATTCAGTGAATGGTCTCCCCTGTCCTCTCCCCTGGCTTAAGTTCCATCGAGTACGTGTGGTATGCGTTTGGGAGACGTACTGCCGTGCCTCTACATACACCAACGGCCATCCAGCAGTTTTCAGTAGCATTGGCGGAGGAATGGAACGTCCTACCAAAAAAACTCTTAACCAATTTGTGGCCAACATGAGAGCACGTTGCAGAGATTTCACTGCTGTCCGCTGTAGTCACACACCTTATGAAGAACTGTTACCTGCCTTTTGTAATGCCCAGGGGACCACCATGAAACGCGGTGACTGAATAAAAGTGTCACTTCTATTCGTGTCGCTGCGTTTTTCTTTCAGTTACCTTCTGTGCTTCACTGTAGCAATACTTTCTATGTATGGTCCTGATCACATGGCAATAACACGTCATGCGAAAGTTACTTTCGTCCTCAAGTTTTATATATAACCTCAAATACTCAGAATTACATGCCTACCTTCATGCCTACTTAGCAATAACCCTTACGCCAGTACTTTACCCGAATATAGCTTACAGAGCTCACTAACATGCACGTTCGTGTTCTCTCGAGGTTCAGGTACATGTGAGCAAAAACGTTGGTAGAGATAGGGTCTCCGTTAGTGCAGACAGCGCTGTTGAACTGAATTTTCATACACTTCAGTATTTAATTATATCTATTCAAATGCATTTATTTTATAATGTTATTGGTTGATATAATCCTCCATTTTAGGCGAGGAACTGTGTGACATCTTACGCCTATAACAGTATTTTACAAGGCTTATGACAAAAACACGAGTTTTGGCACTTAACTTTGCAGTTTCAGATCGCAATTCCCTGTATCATATCTGAATGATCGTGCTAGAAACGCCAGGACGTTCGAAATTGCATGGGAAGAACATTTCCAGTAGGTTCCACCGAAGCATCGAATGCGCCCTGCACTGTCCCTTGTCAAGTCAGGCGGCACGCTCCAACGTGCAGTACTGACTCCAAACAATCAAAAACCCATCATCTACCTTATTGGCAGCTGGTAATGCATTCCATTGCTTCGCACGGCTACAATGTTGAAAGCATCTGCTGAGTTTGGGCTTGTTCCTACAGTTGTTTCTGGGTATTAAAATTTTCACAAAATGCAGTGCACTCTCAGTGTGGCATGTGGACTCTTCGTACATGCTCTAGTTTGAGAATTACTTTTGTTAACGTGTAGTTTCTGCAATACTGTTGTATGCAGGCGAAGCACATTGCAATGAAAGGAATTGTACAAAGAGAATAACTATTAATTTGGAGTATGTTTACTGCGAAACCAAGTTTTTAGCAACCTCACAATGAGACAACCATGCCACTTTTCCGTACTCTTCTCGTGGGTATACATGGCCCTCGTACGGACAAACTGAAGTACGTAGCGAGAAGAGGCAGTGAGTGCCCTTGACAGCGGCTCTGGAGAGTTCAGCGAGGCGAAAGTAATGGCGCTGCTAAAAGGGCAGCCCAAGTTTCCCTGCGGTGGCTCACTTGTTAACTTGGTTCCACCACACTTAGCAACTCTGAACGAGTTCCACAAATTCCCTTCACGTTGGAAAGAGCACTGTGAAGTATTTGTTATTCTCCAGTGGATAACTTTAGTTCATTGTACTGAGATTAAAGTGCTTTCACTGCAACCCTTTTAATTTTCTATGTTCTGAAGAACAACTGTTGTTATGCAGCAGAAAGTTTCGCGGGAAGTGTGTACATTAAACGGACAATATTCTCCTGGAGGCCGATTATCGCGAGGTACACGCCAAACAATTATAATTTTCAACAGTATCTGATAATTACCAAAGGAGAAAATTGATGGGGCACTCTCGAACTGTTTACTTGTAGCTATTTTGAATATTGTTGCTACAGAGAAAACATCGTTCAGTATATGGGTTTCGTTTGAAGAGCAAATGGGAATGGGAAAGAAAAGTTTAGGTGTTAACAGCTACTTATTGCAGAAAATGACGCGGTCGCCTGGAGTCATCAACCGCAAGCACAGGAAAGCTTACACATACTCCATTCTCTCCCATACAATATTACTTCTCTTGGTACGTTGCACCCGATTACAGACTGCACGCAACTGCCGAGTTAGCGTGAGGATGTTCCCCGCTTCGTAACAAGGGATGAACTGCATAACTGCAAATACCGAAAAAAAATGGAAGATGTGCAGGTGAGTCGGGCCTTGCAACCTGTGTGGAAGGGCCAAATGACCTGCCACCTTCCAAAAGCAGAGAAAACACTGGATAGACTGCATTTGACATTCTTGTATGGATCCAGCTTGTAGAGTCTTGCGCCGCTAGGACACAAGGGAGAGGGTGTTGTTTGGGTGGCCAGTACCCAATTTCTACAACCCAAATGCATACATGGGTTAATACGGTTCTTAATTTACGCGAACTTAGCTTGAATAGAGTCCATGTGTTGCGGTACAAGCTCATCAGTAATAGTCCTCTTGCAGACAATATTGGTAATCTTGCTGTTACAAACTTTAGTCTCGCCGCTGGTAAAGTACAAGTCCCGCTATAGTCACTAATCTGGTCGCTATGTACTGTTGTAGCCTGTGATGTGAACTGAGCCCGCTAAGCTAATATACTGACAGACACCGAGTGTGAGTGAGTCAGTGAGGCGCTCCAGTCAGCAGTGGCGGCCTAAAAGCACGCTGTCGACAGGGCGTTGGCGGCATGTTGCTTGTCGGTGTGTCTCTGGCTTCTCATGATAGGCGCACTTGAGCCAATGCCTATTAATCGATCTTCACTTCATCTTTGCCGACCGGTGTGTTAGCGACAGCTTTTGCCATCACACAGCATCTGGCGTGATGATACGTGCGGTTTACATTACACATTCACCTCTAGATTGCAGAGCTGGTGATTTGGAAAGTAGGTGCGAAATTTCTTATGCTTTTAAGACCAGTGGGTATGTCCTGCCTTCATGATTTCTATGACATTGTCTTTCAAGATAGTGCAAGACCACATTTTGGCTCTGCTCTCCCAAAGTACCTCAGCAGAGAGGGTGTTAGATTTCTGACTGGCCAGGCATCTCACCCACAGAAAACATCTGATCATGGCTTGCTAACAGACTGGCACGAAGCCATTTACCAGAAATGAAATGATTATATGGCATTGTCGGCTGATAATCCCGACCTGGGGAATTTAGGTTGCCGAGTTGCAAGTCTTTTCAGTTGACACCTCACTGGACGGCTTGTGTTGATGAAGATGAAATGATGATGAGGACAACACAATAGCCAGCTGCCAAGTGGAGAAAATCTCCGACTCGTCCAGGAATGGAACCTAGGCCTGTTGTATGGCAGTCAGAGGCACTGACCACTCAGCTAAGAGGCTGAATCAGCTGAAATTGCTATTGATGAACTCCAGGACAGAGGTGAAGCAGTGTGCTGTTACGTACGCCTGTATGTCATTAGTCCTGAGTTCAACTCGACTGGGTTAGAAGCACTGATGCTGTCAAAGATGACAGCTCGGAATACTAAATTTCGCACCCTGTATACTTCCAAACATCCAGAAATATCATCACGTATTTTTCCTATTACACTGTATGTGAAAATGCATGATCAATGAAATTTCGATATTTGTTATCCTACTTTTTGTTGCAATATTAAAAGTCAGCAGTGTAAACTTCAGCATTCTTGTGTAGCTTCTCATTTCAATAGCTTTTTTTCTATACTTTTTATAGTCCACATGTCGAGTCTAAGTAACGCTAATGCATAAATTGATCTTAGATGAAATATTTCTCTGTTGCAAAAAGGCTTTCTTTCCTATTGTCGGTCTACATTTGATACATATGTACTTCACCCATCGTCAGCTACTAACAAGAAATCCCTTGAGTCTGAGGTCGCAAAACGCCAATGATGTTTACGGCATTCGACGCCGCACATATTATCTGCAATGCAACCACAATATTGGCTGCTAATAGCAGCAGGAGGCGGGACTGGACGTATCCAGTGATAAGCACAGCATGAGGCTAGTAAGTGTAGTTGAACTGCCTTTTTTTTGGTCATCAGTCTACTGACTGGTTTGATGCGGCCCGCCACGAATTCCTTTCCTGTGCTAACCTCTTCTAGCACTTGAACTGCTTACACCCGAGTAACAACAGTGCTACAGTGCTAGTGGTGCTGATACAAAGGAGAGCAATACGAACGACAAACAAAGCAAACACCGCATTATATCTACAACATGAGCTGCCGAAGATTACATTTCGTCAGAAAGGAACCCAGGGAATTTCGCAGAGTGAAAAAGAAGCGGCAGATGAAATATTGGCGTTTCTGTAAGATGAGTCAGTGGAATGTGTGGTGTATGTGCTCGACTGTGGGTACAATGATGACGGTACGTGCTGAACAAGTGAAAGTGATGCTGAAATAGGTGTCAAGCCATGTAGTGATCATCCTTTTCGGACAGAGAGTCTCAAATCCCGTCTCCAGTAAAACGTAATAAAGCACAATCGTTGTCCAAGGAGGGGATACTAAGCATAATTATGTACATGGATCATCATCCGTCGCATAGAAAAACGAATTATGAACGAATTTCCAATATGTCCAAATAAATATGACCGTGTATCGCACAAGAAAAACTACAGATGTTGAGGGGAGGACAAGGCGCACTTGTTACAAGAGCTGGCGTTTGCACTTTTCAAGGATGCCCGGTACAATTTCCATGGTATAGGCCCACATGATAATGACCTACATCAAACTTCCGGCGACATACATCACAGTGATTTCAAAGAAAGCAGTGGCCGTTTCCATAACTTCAAACAGTGCTACAGAACTGGAAGACGTAAGATAACGAAATTTCAAATAAAGCGTAAACTAGATGACGTACAGTTACCTGCTGAATCAGCCAGAAAATTTGTGGATGAGAGAAACCAACTTATCCCATCGTCAATTAAGGAATTTGTTTTCAGCTCCAACCATTATGGGTTTGAAGAGCGAACGGATATAAAAGGAACCTTGGAAATTAGAGGTATCGACAGAGGTGTATGAAGATGAACTAACATCAGTGCCTTAAAGCATTCGTATACAATTACGCCGACTGTAAACTGGGGTGGTAAATTGGCTGGAAAGTTATTTATTGTGCTGGGAGAAGTTGGAGGAGCTCTGCCCCCGATGATTCTTCCTCGTGTGCGTGATCTTGCGCGAGGGCAGTAAGGAATTTTTACGTGACAGCAAACAAGAGTCGGGAAATATGTGTAAAAGAACTACAGTTATGATATGAGCATTGCTTTTGGCCAATAGCAGGTAAAATTGTTTGCTTTTGCTTGACTCCTGAATTACGTATAAAAATCATACTCCTTTAGACCAAACTATCCCTCCTGAAAAGTGTGGGACCTTGCAATTCATACTACATGCAACTAATGGACAAATTCAGCCTCTGGATGTTTGTTTTTCCCGTGTCTATAAAATACATTTTTACACTATCTGCAGCTACGCCTTACGGCCAGTTTCACGATAAGCTCCATGACAGACTTTCGTATCCTATTGCATGCTATCACATTCCATCAGATCTCATCACCCTGTTACACGATTATGATTCTATAAGCGTAACTTTATGAGTGGATACCTAGCTGAAGGTCCTGCACGGTTTGTAACTCCCATGGATTTCGCCTTTTATATTGACGGTGCGAACCTTTGTTATCACCGTGGCGAGCCATTTTTAATTTGGTGTTCATGGTGCAAGTTAACGGTTTGTTTTGGACGTTTTTTGAATGTCGACCATGTCCATTTTGTGAACTGTAATACAAACATCCCATTGAAGCTTGATCTCTGGAACTCGCGGACACTTATTTTCTGTCGCCCTCCTGATGCACATGATGAGTCGTTAGCAGCTAATATTTTTCCTGTCATTATTGTTAACACACCACTTTCTAATGAGACTTACTAAAGATTGAAATTGTGACCTCGCTTTCAAGGGATGCCTTGTAAAAAAAAAATTAAACTGATGAAGTTTGAGCTACGTATCAACCAATCCATAGCCACACATTCACTTTACAGCGGAACTCAGGACAGAACGGGTTAGCGCGGCACAATGCGAATGCACTGTTTTCCATACTGGAGAATGCTGCAGCCTATTGTAGTGGTATGTAACTACGTCTCTGAATGAAAAGGAAGGCGTGACAGCCATTTTGGGTTGTAATGCGACTTTTAAGTGAACGGTTGTCGTTCACGTTTCCAGTTCTGTTTTCATAACGTTCGGTGAATTCCAATGCGAGATACGCCCTTAAATGACATGTAATACATGCCATTCATTATACGTTACTTATATATGTTTATATCCGTCAGTTTTTACACCTCTTAAAAGTTCTCAATCTGAAATGTGCTCTTGGGATGAAACGGGACACGACGGAATGGGATACGGTAGTATTCCGTTCTGCCCAGCCGTTTTCTGATGCAAGGAGATTTCAAACTATGTATTTCTTTCTTTCCCTAGCGTTTCCAGATGAGGTGCACTTGCACTGGAAAGACAGACAGCAATGGAATCTGAAATCTACGGAAATGGCAGTTTCGGCTATTTTATTTTCTAGAATGGAAGTTTTAAAATTATCTAAGACGTTTAACGTACAAAATCAGTGTTGGAAAGACGCTTTCGTACAGCTAAGAATAGTTCTAACCACATAGTTGACAAATCAGATGAAAAAATTGAAAACGTGTTCACTGCAGCTGGTAATAGCATATGTGAAGTCCAACGAGAAACATTTCATTGCCAGATAATTAGCCTATCTATTAGCTGGAAATGGCTTAACATACAATTTGACAAAGAAATTTGTCTAGCTGGGAAGGAGTGGATTTATACCAACGCATCTTTCACTGTCTATTCGCATGCCAGAAAATGCATCTGGTGCACGAGCGATTCGATTCAATAAAGTGACAGTAACTGTAACTTCGTATTAAGCAATATTGGGCTTCTGGGTGAATGCAGTCCGTGTCTTATGCCCTGTAGAATGTTGAGCACACTGTCATGTTCCGTGACCGTCATCTGCAAAGCGGCAACTCCCGTGCGCACACCTTCTAAGTATTCGAGCAAATTCTCAATAGGCCCTTGTAGCTGCTAATAATGGTCGAGCTGTAATTCATTACGGACGCTGGGTGATAACTTTAGCTATATCACACGACTCCTCAGATCTCCTAGAATGCCGCCTCGCCTAAGTACTTCCAAAAGTACGCTACTCATTGAGCTTCGGGTCAAAGGCTGTAATAAATGCAGTATTACTGAGGAAAGTGCAAGGCATCAGAATGAATCAACGGACATCAGCCATAATAGCTCTTCAACCTGGAGCAGCTGGTCAACGCCTAGATCGAAAACGCCCTGAAACAAATGCATTATTGGGTTAGGTAAGCATCAGTGTCCTGGCCCGCCTCACCTGGCAAATCCTAAGTGGCGCCACCCCCCTCTGTGCCACTCGCCTCTCCTTATAAACTCATCGCGCTAGTGGTTTCTTGTAAATCCCTGACGCGAGTAAACAATCGACTAACCATGTCATCTTACTTCTTAGTGAGATGGAGGTGCCTCAAATCAGAGATACGCTTCCCCTAATGGAATAGTTGAGCCTGAACTCTCACTATCTACTTGCGACTCGGCTGGTTCCCTTCAAGAAATTGAATATTGCGATGAAGCTCAATGAGAACAGTAGAACAAGTAGAAAGCACTGCACCTACCTTGCAAATGAGGTCGGAAGAAATATGAATTAGGCTGTCAAATTCCGCGCGCAACCTCGCTGCTAACTCAGCAACGCTGCCATCTATTGGTTGCTGCCGTAACTTAACGCTCGTATTGAAACGAGCCCCTTTTTAAATAGGCCAAGCTAAGGCAGCTTCTGGGATCCATCTCCCGTAATACGCCCTTACAAAACCACAACAGATGTTAGACAAGACTATTAACCCGTAATACAATTCAGTAATGAAACCACGACACAAATTGGGTTTCCACTCCAAAATAAGCAATGTTAGACAGCTGGAGCTTCAGACAATGGCATCAAATGAGTGGTCTCACCTTGACTATCCAGTTCTAAGTCGAGAACTATCTGGGATAGCTAGTGGCATGTGGACCAGCAGCTTCATCTGGATGACACTGCTCAGTAAGGCTGTAGCTGCTTGGCCTCACATTTGACTGATGAATGCACGGGTCGAATGCATGATGCCGATGGTGTGCTGCTAATGACTGAGCAAAGAGCATTTATATTCCCTCTGGCCTAGTGTGTTATGACTAGAGCAAGGCTGCAGCAGGCTGCAGATATACATATAACACTGAGCTACAGGATGTAGCCATCTAGCTCAATGCTGATGGTAGAACGCCGCATTGCACAATGCTATGCCAGTATTATTGCACGCCCCATTACATAATTATGTACGTGGCTGGCCCTTGGCTGAATGCGACAACCTGCCTGAGAGTGACACTGCAACATATCCTCTCCCCTTGGGCGAGTTCACTCCTGCAGATTCCAGACTACTGTTGAATCTGTGAACTACTAAAGCACCTTGGTACTGCTGTACCTTCACTTTTGCCTAGCATCTTCTATGCTTACTCTATCACACCATTACTGACATTTATTACATGATACACACTTCATCACACAGACAAATGGCAGACCCAAAATGCTCCATTACTTCATAGAAACCTTGTCATGAATCCATTGGATTGGTAGGCAATGGACTAGGAGATCAGATGTGTGGGTGGTTCTATGCCAATGATGTACGTAGGCTACACAAGCGACAGCCAAGATTAAGAAAGGTCCACTGCGATGTTGTTGAAAATACTGGAGCAACTGTTCTGCATTATTGCACTTATTGTGTGCTGCTAATAACTTGTTGGAAGAACTAAGTGTGATGATATCCATGGTGCTTCTTTGGCAGGATTTCGAAAGGGTTGTTGGGTAGATACAACAGAGGATACAATCTGACTCAGAGCAGTAGTCCCTGTTATTATCGCTAATATGGTAATGAAAGCTTAATGTGTACATGACCAGACACGCCTAGTGTGTCACAGAGTGTTCTGGATGTCTCCTTGTGAAAGCAAGCCTATGGGCTATTTAAGCAAAAGTACATCTGCCCACAAAAACAGAGTAGGGAACAGCAGTCTCAACTCGACGCCAGCCCACGTATACTCCCAATCACCGAGTGAATCGACTAAGATAAGGCATCTATTAGTAATGTGTCCTTCAAATGCCCTCTCGAGACAAAACAGGGGTGGGAGAAAATTTAGTGTCAGATGTGGGTTTTTTGTGTGTTATGTTAGGGAAGAGACACAGAGTACAGGATGGGTTGGGTTGGGTTGTTTGGAGGAGGAGACCAGCGAGATCATCGGTCTCATCATATTAGGGAAGGACGGGGAAGGAAGTCGGCCGTGCTCTTTCAAAGGAACCATCCTGGCATTTGCCTGGAGTGATCTAGGTAAATCACAGAAAGCCTAAATCAGGATGGCCGGACGCGGGATTGAACCATCGTCCTCCTGAATGCAAGTCCAGTGTGCTAGCCACTGAGCCACCTCACTTGGTACAGATTACAGGAAAAAGTATAGGGAAGATCAGTAGAATCAGCCCAACTCTGGAAGAGAAAGGGTTCCATTCGAGATAGAAGTATCGCTAACGGCAGCCGCCATGAGTGCGAGGTTCACCATACCACTGGTGTCCAGCTGATGTGAGCGAGAGGGTCACCGTACCTGAAACCAGACAGTGAGCAGACTGACACATCTAGCAGTTAAAAATTTACAGAAAGTTAGTAAAAATGGGAAATGTCATTGATTAAGTAATGCTGCAACTAGTGTAGACCATCAGTATCTGAGTTACAGTGAGGCGCCAAAGCTAGTGCCCAGGAAGTTCGATGGGATAGGAAAAATGTTTCATAGTTTCTAGATAACTGTGTTAGTGGATATGAATTTTCAGAACTGAAAGCCAATAAAGTATTTTAAAATATATTATAAGACAAATCATGGGAGCCGGCCGGAGTGGCCGAGCGGTTAAAGGCGCTACAGTCTGGAACCGCACGACCGCTACGGTCGCAGGTTCGAATCCTGCCTCGGGCATGGATGTGTGTGATGTCCTTAGGTTAGTTAGGTTTAAGTAGTTCTAAGTTCTAGGGGACTTATGACCACAGCAGTTGAGTCCCATAGTGCTCAGAGCCATTTTTGAAATCATGGGAAACCTGGTATGTGCTAAGAGAAATCTTAGCTAAGAATTATGAGAATAAATGGACATTAGATTACTATCCTTGTAAAATGTTCAGTGATAAACAGGTGAGCACTAAACTTGTGATCTAATGGGGCCTTCGTGTTGATACCATGCAATTCCATTTCTATGAGACAATGAAGCGAGGAATGAATAATGATGAAGTTTCTGATAGTAATGCACTAACTGGTAAACTGGATGAGGCAGTGTTAATTCAAGGATTGTTCAATGGTCAAATAAAGACAGTGGTACATGCAAAGAGGAAACAGTTACCCTATCAGAAGAGTATAATTTGGCATCAAACAGAATAATGTGTGATCACATCAGATCAGAAAAATACGGAGCAGTTACTCTTCCAAAACAGGCCCACAAAATAGCGAAAAAATGCTGTAATTATGGGAAGGATGGGCATATGGCACACAATTGTAAACATACACTTTACATATGTAATATTAACCAGTTACAGGCGACACGCCCCTGATCAGAATAGGACAGACTACCCACTAATGAATTTTGTACGACAGTTCAGGGAGAACAGCACATGGTCCTAATCTCCCCTCTGGTCATATGTACCCAGTGTAATTTGACAGGACACACTCCCACTGTGTATGTGAGCAAAGCCAGTAACGCTGGCCGATGTGGCCGAGCTGTTCCAGGCGCTTCAGTCCGGAACCGCGCTGCTGCTACGGTCGCAGGTTCGAATCCTGCCTCGGGCATGGATGTGTGTGATGTCCTTAGGTTTAAGTAGTTCTAAGTCTAAGGGACTGATGACCTCAGATGTTAAGTCCCATAGTGCTCAGAGCCAAAGCCAGTAACTTGTTTTATGTGTCACAAATTAGGCATTACGTGCGAGATTGTAACAAGAGCTGGAGAGCCAACATACGCAGAAAGAACATATAGGGAAACGAACAGTAAGCATAGCGCAGCAGTCATATTACACTGTGCCAAGGGTAAAACATAAAGCAGACTGCACAGGAAAGAATGGCTATGTACAGTTATGAAGCATGGAAACCAACTGAACTCGTGTGAACT